>NC_034613.1:40318904-40323681 GCF_900095145.1 Mus pahari | reverse complement strand
GTGTGTGTGTGTGTGTGTGTGTGTGTGTGTGTGTGTGTGTGTGTGTGTGTGTGTAGCAGAAGGGTGCTTATAGAGACCAGAGTATAATTTGCAGTTCTTTCCTTCCACCATGGGGTTCCCCTGCTAGACCACCTCACAGGTACTTTTTGTACTTTTCTATTGTCTCCAACTCCACAGTGACCTTCTTCTAAATTTTGTTTCCCAAATAGAAGGTCTAAATTGCCAATCAAACACACACACACACACACACACACACACACACACACAAAACAAAACAACAAAAAAACAAACATCAATCTACATGAGGATTGGTGTTCTTTAAGAGGGAGCTGGAAAATTGCATAAAAATGAACTATGGAATGTGGCACTATTAGGAGATGTGGCCTTGTTGCAATAGTTGTGGCCTTGTTGCAGGAGGTGCTTCATTATGTAGGCAGGCTTTGATGGTTCCTAGGGCTCAAGCTGCACCAAGTTAGGAAGAGAGCCTCCTAGATGCCTGCAGAAGAGAGTTTCCTCCTGACTGCCTTTGGATCAAGATGTAAAAATGTCAGCTCCTCAAGTGACATGTCTGCCTGGATACTGCTATGATTTCCACCATCTCAAAAATGGACTAAACCTCTGCAACTGTAAGCCAGCCCCAGTGAAATGTTTTCCTTTATAGGAGTTACAGAGGTCATGGTGTATCCTCATAGCAAAGGAAACTGTAACTAAGACAATGAACTATAATCAAAAATTGTCTCTGATTCTAGGCAAAGCCTAAAAAAAAAATCTCAAAGCCCCAGAACCCAAAAGAGTGTGATATAGATGTTCCATTTAAAGCTGAGCTCTCAACAGTCACTTATCCTCAGCATCTTGACTAGTTATGAGTCTCTGAATTGTAATCCAATGCAAACAGAAGGGTCTGTGCACAAGGCTGAGAGCAGCAATAATCTGTGAGTATAACAAAAGTTTAGAAGGCACTTTGCTACCATATTGAATTAGGAAAACAACTGTAGTAGATGCCCCACTAAGACCTATGACCCTCCCCATTACAGGCTTTCATCTAGGTTTACAATAACAAGTATAAACTCCATCTGTGAAACAAGCATAAAAACCCAATCAGAAAGTGAGTGGTTGCTGCCATCCAGTTATACCACTGCACCAGTAGACACATTCTTACATGGAAAGATACTGTAGCTCACGGGGTTCACAGCTGAGCAAGCCCATTGATGTGCCTTCTTTTCCAATAGCCAGCAGAGCATTTTTGAACACTATAAAATCTAGCCATCAGAAAGGAAGTTTCTAGATCAATTCCAACAATAGAGCAATGTAGTTCTTCGCCAGCAATAAAGTAATCTAGTTCTGGTAAGCAGCCAAGAATAATAGCAAGTATCTGTATTCTTCAGGGGACCTCTAGGATCTCCCTGGATAGCAATCTTACTGACATGTCCCACCCCTCCCAATGAGATTTTTACTAAATAACCTGTGGTCTCTGAGAGCAGCATGTGCCTCTTCAAATTCTTTTCTTAAAGTATATATTTGAATATACTACAAAATAGTAGGTTTTCACAAGGCTTTTTCATATGTCCTTTACTTTACTTAACTCTGTCCTATATACCCCTCATCTCCATTTAAACCTTTCTACCTCCAATGTTCCCCTTTATCTGCTTTCATATCACTTGTGTTATATTATTTTCCTCCATGAAGACTTCTTCTCCTTTTCAATAGCCCCATTCTAGCTTCCTGGCCTGTAAAGGTACTCCAAGGTACACACCCAAATCTAAAAATTCAAGGTTGGGATCCACATATGAGTAAGAATACGTGGCTTGTGTCTTTCTGGGCTTGGGTCACCTCACTCAATATATTTTTCAGCTCTACCCATTTTCCTTCAATTTCATTATTCTTTGTTGCAGCTATAAATTATATTGGCTCAGTGACAATAGTAGTCTGTATTCTAGGGATGTGGCCTCTCAAATCACAAGTATGTATTAAGCTATATTTACAATACCAGGAATGGATTCCATTCTGTTTGGGTTACCTTCTGGATACAAGTGATAGTGTTCTGCCTTTTGGAATATATTATCATTCTGGTCATTGATGTAATTTATAGGCATTAGAGTTGAGTAGAACTATTGGTTCTTTTTCTCCTCTTAGCATCTTGTACGCTTACTTCCAGTACTGTTCAAGCTATTCCTCAGAACGGAGACATCCAGGTCAGTACCAGTTGATTTCTCCAAGTTCTGTGTTTAATGTATATGGTGTCTTCAGCAGTAGGGTTCTACCTTCGGTTTCTAGGACACAAGCAATAGCTTATATTTGTGCAGGGACTCTTTTGCACTCCCCTGACCAAGAATTCAAAAGGAGGTTTCCTATTTCTGCACTGAAGTATTGCTAAAGGGTTGGTGGCTCTTGGGAAAACTCTGTTACCTCAAGTAGCATACTATATATATTTTCTAAGATCCCATTTGTCAGTTGTTGGCTCTAATTCCTGAGCAAATCCAGTCCTGTTCAGATGGTCCTTTTATTCACCTTTATTTTGTAGGATTTTGCATATGATTTTTTTCCAGCAGTTTTAGTGTTCCAGGTTTCACAATGAGATCTTTGCTCAAAGTGGAGTTGATTTTTGTGTAGTGTGATAGATACGACTCTAGTTTCATTTTTCTATATGTGAACATCCAGCTCTCCAAGAACTATTTGTTTAAGATTCTGTCTTTTCTGCAGTGTATATTTTTGGGATACTTTTGTCACTATCAGATGCCTATAATTATGTGCACTGATGTTTGGATCTTCTATTTTGTTTCATTAATCTTCATTTCTGTGTTTGTGCCAACTCTGTTACTATAACTCCATAACAGTTCTTGGAATATGGAATGGTATTCATTTACAGCATCATACTTTTCTTTGTTTTTATTTTTCGGGTTTCTTTTTGGTGGTTGGGTTGGTTTCTCTTTGGTTGGCTTTGGTGGGTTTGGTTTGTTGGTTTTTCCTCAGGGCTGCTTTCACTACTTCGGCTCTTTTGTAGTTCCATATTAATTGTAGATTTTTTTCTATTTTAGTGAACAATGTTGTTAGGATTTTGATTGGGATTGTTTGGATTTTTAAATCGATTTGGTAGGACGATCATTTTTACAATACTAATTCTACAAATTCTGGAGCCTGAGAAGTCGTTTCATCTTCTGATATCTCCTCAATACCTTCCTTTGGTGATTTTAGAGCATGCATTGCATAGGTGTTTCAGCTTCTTGGTTAGGTTTATTTATAGGTCATTTTAGAGGCAATTGTGAATGGTAATATGTCCATGATCTCTATCTCAGCATGTTGGCTATTGGTTTATAAAAAGTGTTTCAAGATTGATAAGAATTGAAATTTTATTAACTAGGTGCTCCATGAGTTTCCAAGTGGACTTTCATCCCAGTTTTACTTAGTAATAATGACTATTAAAATTGCTTGTTGACTTCCTTGGAGTTTGGCATACAGTAGAAATAAGAGAAGGGGACATCCCGAAAGCAAACAGGATAAGGACTTTCTGAGGGACACAAGCACAAACACCAAAGTCACAAATGAGAAGAGTGAGAGCTTCCTGGGCCCTTTTCTACAGCCATCAACATGTCCCTGCTTGCAGCTCCTGTGACTCAGAGCTGTACTTCCACCTTCGTGTTTTCTCAGTACCCAGCAGGCATGTGAGATCAATAGTGTTTGTAGAATTGATTTCAGTTACAAATCTACTTTTCTACCACTTGAGTCATCCCCTCTGTGTATGTCTGTCTCCTCCCAGCCTGCTTCCTGTTCCATTCATACATTCATTCAGCATATACTCACTGCTTACATACTGTCAAGCTCTAAGCTAGTTTGTGACAAGGACTCTTGTAATGAAAATTAACTTCTCATCCTATCTGGTCTCTATCCCTCTACATCTCCGTCTCAGTCTCTATCTTCGTCTCTCTGCCCCATTTTCTTATATTTGTGGGTTGTATTGTGATTTTAGTTTCCCTTTTCTCTTTTCACTTTCTACACATGCATTTGACCAACCCTAGTCAGCAAATAGTTCACATCAAGTTTGCTCAGCCAAATCCTGCATTCCTGTATTTTGGGTCTTTTTTTCCCCTCTGATTCACTTGCACTCCAGAGACAATATCATTACTAGGGAAATCAGCACAAAAGTCTCAGCAACAGCCCCAATCAAGAGTGAAAGTCCATGGTTTTAGGTGGATGAAGTTGAACCTCCCCAAGATCCTTCCTGCAAATCATCTGTCAGATTTCTAGGGTCTGTAGGGAACCACCAGATCATTGTTATTCTCATGCAAAACCATGGCCCTGGCTTAAGTATCCCTGTTTAGAGTTCTCCAGGCTTCCTAAGAAGTGCTCAAATTATTGTTTTGTCCATAGCTTCACTCAACCAAAGTTTTATAGGCACTCATTTCTCTTAAATATTTTCAGTGCAATACCTCCTCCTTAAATTAATATTATTTTCCTTTACCAATGAAGAAACTTAAGCTCACAGAGCTAGCATGGCTATCCTTCCTACAGTACCACAGTCACCAAGGGACAGATTAGACTCATGAATTTGTATTTCTCCATGCTAAATCTTTCCCTTCCAACCCTCACCTACCAAAAGACAATATATTTAAAGTTAGACAATGTATTTTAAAGATATGTGCTAGTACATACTGGTTAATATCCCAAGAAAGAATATCATTAAAAACAAATTTTAGAGATCTTTCATTTACAACTGCCTGGCATTCCTTTTATTATTATTATTATTATTATTATTATTATTATTATTATTATTATTATTATT
>NC_034613.1:40310209-40318433 GCF_900095145.1 Mus pahari | reverse complement strand
GCATTTGACAAAATCCAACACCCCTTCATGATAAAAGTCTTGGAAAGACTGGGAATTCAAGGCCTCTACCTAAACATAATAAAAGNAATCTACAGCAAACCAGTAGCCACCATCAAAGTAAATGGAGAGAAACTCGAAGCAATCCCACTAAAATCTGACATTCCTTCTTAAATGTCTTATAAGAACCTCAAACTCATTTGCCTCAAACTAAACCCAATATGTCTCAGAATCCTCTATATTTCTATACTTGATCCAATTCACCCTTCCCTGTTCATGACCACTTTACTATTTAATGACCATAGCTTGCCTAGTTGTCTAAACCAGAATAATCACCAGAAGGCTTCTTATGCCCTTCTTCTTCCTGCCAAGCATTAAAAACATATGAATGGTCATTTTACTCCCATGATGCCTTGCTAAATTTTGAAACTACCTCTATATTCCCATGTCCAAACTATAACAAACAGAGTAATTCCTTATGATTTGCTTTCGTTAGAAGGGCACTCTTTAGTAACCATTTGCTCCAAGTCCTTTAGGTCTTTTCCTGCTAATTAATCTAAAGATTCAACATTGGACCACCTTAGACATCATATTCAAACCATTTTGCTATCTCATGACCTTTTCCAGTTTCATATTAGATCCTTAAATACCATTATTATTACATCCACTGCTCAGTTCTTATCTCTACATTAGGTGTCTTACCTAAACGACATAGACATGCATCCAGATGACTAGGTGAGCACTTTATTATTTTTCTTGCTGCTATGGCAAAATACATGACAAAAAAACTTAAGGGTGTGCTTAGTTTGGCGCAGAGTTTGAAGGTGCAAGAGTCCTTCATGTCAGGGAAAGCATGATTTAAAAAAAAACAAAAACAAAAAAAACAAAAAACAAACAAATGAAAAAAGCTCACTCTGTGATGACCGGAACATGAGGGAACTAGTCACATTGTGCCTAGCATTCAGGGAACACAGAGAGAGCAAAGTCGGAGCTGCACTGGCTTTCTTCTTTTTATTTACTCTAGCTCAGAATTTTGTGGTATTATGATTTCGTTTAAACCCCTGTTACATTATGTGAATATGTTTTTGTTTTAAGCCCATGAGTGGGCTAAGAGGCTGCTTCACAGCAGGTAACTTGGTTTATGCACCAGCAGGGCATGAACTTAGCCAGCTACAGATAGTTTAGTTTACTTCTGGGGACTCTGGAGTGAGTGTAAATGGGAGAGCCCCAAAAGGTCCTGTAGTGGCTGCTGCCCCCCCCCCAGCTACTGTCCCAGCTACTGCTTCTTCCTTTTGTTGTGGTTTGTCAAGTTATCTTGAGCAAAGAGACTAAGTATCCTGATGATGAAGATTAGATGTCCCCCAAGGAACTCAACATCCCTAATCAGCAGGAAATAGTCTAAAGAAGTCCATGCCTCCTTTCACCTCTAACATTCTTTCTTTCCTACCTAGTGTTGGGGGTGGAAAAGATTAAGGTTGAATGAAGGTTGGAAGGAAGTAGAGGTATAAGAACCCAATAAAATAGATTAAAAATAATACACCAACAGAATGGGTCATCTGTCTTCAGTTAAATCTCTCTGGAAATTTTCACAGGTAAAGGCCCTAAAGGCATGCAAGCTAGGAGATTTCAAATTCAAAAATTAGCAATGAAAGTAGCTGTCACAGGCACCTACATGTGGATGCTAATAAACCTCTTGAACTTACACTATAAACCAGATTCCAGATCTTCAGTAAATTTCAAGCCTGCTTCTGTCTCATGATCCCCTGGAGTGAAAAGTGGCAGCTCAGTTATTCTTGTTGCTCAAGGCACAGTGATTTTAGGACACAGCTAGCATGTTCTTGCCACGGGACGCACTCACTTGTCATTTTCTGCAGATGAAATGTTCTTCTCATGACTATATATTTGATACATTCTTATTTTGCTACCTTGTCTGCTCGTTTGACATTTTAGCAGATAGCACATTTCTGGCCACCCCTGGAGAAAATTTCCCACATCATTCTGCCACTTTATTCTTTTTCCAAACAAATTTTTTTACTACCTAAATATGTGTTGACTTATTTGTTCAACACCATCTTAGCCATATAGAAGGTAAGGTCCTTAAGGACAGGAAATTTCTTTTGCTACATCACCATAGTTAAAGCACACAAGTGTGCAGACAATATTTACTAAATTAAAAGGTATTTGAAATGAATAAGCATGTATACATAGAAAAGTAATAACGAACACTATGCATTTTTGACCTCCCATGTACCTGCATCTTTCTGTGGAAATTTAACAATTCTCCTAAGTTCCAGATTAACTATTACTACTTCTACAATGTTCTGTTCAACTTACCTCACCAAGAGAGAATTATTCTTCCTTTTGTATGCTGATCTAACTCAAGCATATAGTTCTCTGCGTTACTCATTATATTCTGCCTTGTGTTAGAGTTATTTATGTACAGGACTGATCCCATGACTTAATATTGAGTTATTTAAACCATGGATTTCCCTGAAGTGTCTAGTGTGGTATCTGGGACATTGTTAAATTGAATGGAAGAGAACCAAATGCTTATTGTCAAAGTAGACAACTCCAATTAAGGATAATTAGCTTGAGAATGGCAGTGTTACCAGCAACTCAATTAATGAACTCTAATTGCTCTTCCCAGACATGGGCATTAGCTGGTATTCAGCTTTGGGCTGTAACATGTATGGAGCATCTTGTTCTTAATTGGTCTGTGAGCTGCATGAGTTATAGCAGTGCTTTCTGTGACCCCTCCTCTTGATGGTAGTGGTTAATATCAGGAAAACCATAGTAGGTCACATGCCTTTCTCATCAGCCCTGCTCCCTCATGGGGAGTTCCTAGAGAGGTACAGTGTCTCTCTTTTTATGCTGTAAACTGCTTAGATTAGAAGAATAATGTCACTCTAACCACATTGGGAGATATTTAGAGTAAAGGGATCATTGCCTCTGAATCACAGTGGATACACTGTGTGATAACACTAGGATAACAGGTTGCTTCCAAAAGAAGAGTCTGTCCAGGGCAAAAATCAATTATATCTTCCTAAAATATGAAGGCATTATTAAAAGAATCACATTGCCTCTATCAGCACTGTGTTTCTACAAGACCCACCAATCAACATAAACAAGAACGATCTCTGGTGGATCTCAATTGCTATCAGATCTTTAAATTCTATTTGTGTAGTGAAAACTTACACTGGTATGTGTGGTGATTTGAATAAGAATGATCCCCACAGGCTTGGGAATGCTTGCTCAGCAGGGAGTGGAACTATTTGAAAAGACTAGGAGGTGTGGATTTGTTGGAGGAAGTCACCTAAGGTGAGTTTTGAGGTTTCAAGGGCCCAAGCCAGGCCCAGCCCTTCTCTTTTCCTTCTGTTTGTGGATTGAGATTCCATCTCACATCACTCAGAATGGCTAAGACCAAATATTCAGGTGACAGCAGATGCTGGTGAAAATGTGGAGAAAGAGGAACATTCCTCCATTGCTGGTGGGATTGCAAGCTTGTACAACCACTCTGGAAATCAGTATGGTGGTTCCTCAGAAAATTGGACATAGTACTACCGGAGGATCCAGCAATACCTCTTCTGGGTATATACCCAGAAGATCTTCCAACTGGTAATAAGGACACATGCTCCACTATGTTCATAGCAGCTTTATTTATAATAGCCAGAAGCTGGAAAGAACCCAGATGTCCCTCAATAGAGGAATGGATACAGAAACTGTGATACATTTACACAATGGAGTACTACTAAGCTATTAAAAACAATGAATTTATGAAATTCTTGGGGAAAATGGATATATCTGGATCATCCTTAGTGAGGTAACCCAATCACAGAAGTCATTAGATATCCACTCACTGATAAGTGGATATTAGCCCAGAAACGTAGAATACCCAAGATACAATTTGCAAAACACAAGAAAACCAAGAAGAAGGAAGACCATCGCGTGGATACTTCATTCTTCCTTAGAATAGGGAACAAAATACCCGTGAAAGGAGTTACAAAGTCAAAGTTTGGATATAAGACTAAAGGTGGACTATCCAGAGACTACCCCACCCAGGGATAGCTGTCTCTTGGGAGGCTATGCCAGTGCCTGACAAATACAGAAGTGGATGCTCACAGTCATCTATTGGATGGAACACAGGGCCCCCAATGGAGGAGCTAGAGAAAGAACCCAAGGAGCTGAAGGGGGCTACAACCCTGTAGGTGCAACAACAATATGAACTAACAAGTACCCCCTGAGCTCGTGTCTCTAGCTGCATATGTAGCAGAAGATGGTCTAATCAGCCATCATTGGGAAGAATGGCCCCTAGGTCTTGCAAACTTTATATGCCCCAGTACAGGGGAATGCCAGGGCCAAGAAGTGGGAGTGGGTAGGTAGGGGAGCAGGGTGGGCTGGGGAGGGCATAGGGAACTTTCAGGATAGCATTTGAAATGCAAATAAAGAAAATATCTAATAAAAAAAGTTGAATAAAAACTCTTTTAACTTCACTAACACTTTGGTGCCATGCCCCCAGACATGATAATAATAGAGTAACCTCTGCAAGTGTATGCAAGCCTCAGTTGAATTCTTTCTTTTGTAAGAGTTGCAGTGATCATGATGTCTTCAGAGCAATATAACAGTGACTAAGACAATATCTCTTTCCCAAGCCTTTCCACAAACATCAGGGCTCCCCATGAACCTGTGTATTAATATGTACACTTGGGTACCTGATAGGAATTACACTTACAGTTTCCCTGAAACAAACAAGCAAAACTACAAATATCTCCTAATCTTTTTTTAAAAACTTCATTCTTCCCCTTGATCAAGAAAGAAACTTGAAGTCATCCTTCACTTTGGAGTTTTTCTGAACCCACTGTTTGTTAATAAAAATTGTCATATCAAGCTTCAGCATAATTTCAATATTCAAATTATCACCACTTCTACCACTACCATTCTAGTCTAAACTAGAAAATTCTTCCAATTACCTTACTTATATAGCTTCTAAATGACTTCCTTGATTTTATTCTTACCTTTCATTCATTAGTATAATTTCAATAGAGCAGTCAATATGGTTATATGCACATAATACATATTGTGTGCTTTTTCTTTTCATATATACACATCATTTTATGGAAGTCTTACATTCAGAATTACTTTGGGTTAAAAACATGTTCATTGTGGTACATAATAGTGAATTTTATATGTCAATTTGAGACCTTGAAATTTGATTGAACTAAGGAGTTATCAGATAGCTGCTTAAAATATTGTTTATGTCTATGTTTGTAAGGGTATTTCTGGAAGTGATTAGGATTTAATGTGGTAGACTGAATAAAGAAATCAATCTGTCTAATTCATGGAGGACCAGAACAGAAACAGAAAAGACAAATGATTATGAATTTGCTGTTTATCTGATCTAAGAAATCATCTTGCCTTGTCTTCCCTCATACCTCAACAGTTTTGTTTCCAAGACTTTGAACTCAAAACTGAATTATATATAGCACTAACAAGTTGTGGGACATCTCACCTTCCATAATTATCTGGGATAATTCTAATAATTCATATATACATAATATGTATACACATATACACATACTCCTATGAATTCTGTTTCTCTGACCAATTCTAACTAATATACAGTAGAATACATAGAGTATGCATGTTATACTCATCTCTATCTAGTTCTGGAACATTCTCATCCCTCCAAATGGAAAACTACATAGTTTTTAAGCAATCACTGCTCAGTCCTTCCTCTACTCAGCCCATGCCAATTCTTAATATCCTTCTTGCCTCCACAGATTTTCCTGTCCTAAACATTCCAGATAAATGGAATCATATTTTATACACTTTTATGATTATCTCTTTTCATCTGAAATATTGCTTCTAAGGTTCATCCAGGCTTCAGAATTCCTACAATATGCAGGAATGTGTACAATATACATTTTGTGTCTGACTAATGCTTTATCATTATATGGATATGTTGCATATTGTCTATCTAGTTGTCAATTGGTAGTCAGTTAGACCATTTCTACATTTCTCTGCTCATAGTACCCAAGGTTGAAATTTGACATCAAGTAAGGTTATATTCTTGTATGGCATCAGTAGCTGTTATCTTTGTTTTTGCTTATTCTTCTTTTTTGCATATTCTTGTTCATATTTCCTTATAAGGGCACTAGTAATATTTAATTAGGAATCATTCCAATGACCCCCTTTTAAATTAATCAATCCTTTTAGTTCCCCATTTTCAAATATAGTTACATGCTGAGGAACTGAAAGTCAGGGCTTCAGTAGATAAATGATTGAGAGATACAATTCATCTTGCAACAGCTTCTTTCTCTTTTCCCTTAGAATTGCACTCTATTAAATAAACCACATATTTTACTCATATATTGCATTTACCATTGTCTTTCTCCTCTGCTAAAACATATGCTAAGCTTAGTTACTTATGCCTTATTTTACCCAGTAACATGCATATCCTTCGTGCCCAGAACAGTGCCCAGAACAATGAGTCCTTAGCAGTGAGATATACATGGACATTTTTTCTTCATTCTAGGAGTTGCTGAAAACTAGAAAACTGGGACTTTCAGTGTATGCAAACAAACTCTTCCCCTCATCAGCCAGGCCTTTCATCGTGATTGAGAATCACATCTCTTCCTGACTAGGCTGGGATTCTTCTCTCATTAAATAGCAAGAGTGGTGTTTGCTTTATATGAAATTATTCATTCTAAGTCCAATGCTAAAAGAAAAAAATCAATGCCCAGTGAATAAATTCTCTTTAATGTGAGTCATGTTAACAAAACTGGAGATTTATGATCCAAGCACCTACTCTCACTGCTTTGATATTGGGCTTCTGATGTTAATTTAATTCATTTGTCTCTTACCAATGTACAGACACTGCTGAGCTGAGGAACATTTTTGGTGCGGTGTAAAAAGTATTGGAGATAATGCACTCTGATCCCCAATTTGTCCCTAATTCTTGTGCAATTTAGAGTATACGACTTACCTCTGAAGGTCTGGCTTTTCTCATACACAAAATGAGAAGATGGGAAAATGTATTTCAGTGATCCCAGCCTTATTAGATGGCACCATCATTTGCCTTAGACCCGAATCTTTAAAGTAGCCTGCATTTCTCTCTTTAACTCACCCATTGGCCTGAATCCATCAGTAAAGTCTGCCCTGCCAGGCCCATTCTGTCACCTAAGGTTGGCTTCTATTAGGCAAGTATTCATTATTTATGTTCCATTTACTTTTGGTATAAGAAAATATCATTTCTAGACTGATGCAGTCTTTGGTCTGTGGCCCATCCAAGGTTTTTTGTGTAGTTGCTCCTTAGCTTTCTGTCAACTAGAATCCACATAAAAGTGGAAGGAAAGAAAAACTCCAAGTTGTCTTCTGATCTGCCTTGGTATGCGCATGTGCATATACACACTAATTAACTAACTAACTAACTAACTAACTACTCTCTCTCTCTCTCTCTCTCTATATATATATATATATATATATATATATATATACCATCTAACTTTTTCATTAATTCATTTGAAGCCAATCAAAATTTTACATTAATCATGGGAAAAATTCTAATACCTATAGTCTTAGACTTCTTATATCCTAATCCTAGTCTAGCTTCACTTCTTACCACATATTAAGAGTTCTCTTAATATACTCTCCAAAATAGAATCTTACATGTTCAAGTTTCTGGTTTTCACATATCTACAATTATCCACAACTCTCACCATCTATACACACATCCATGTCTCTCCCTTTTACATAGCCAAATTCATTCACCTATCAGGTTTGACATCACAAGATATCTTATGTAAGAATTACCTCCTTTACCTCACTTTGAACCATACTATCTCTGATTTTGCTTCCAGAATTTATAGCCATCAAGAACAGCATTATCCCTTTCCTTTGTAATAATCTCTTTGGTCCCAAGACTCTACCATGAGAATAATTGTGAACTCTCCCCGAAGAGAAATAATGCCTTGCTCATCATGGCAAACCCAGAACAGAACTCTAGTAGATAAGGTAAATAGGAATGTAGAATTACCTTTTAGCTATTAGAAAGATCCATAAGTTAATTTAGCCAAGTCATAAGACAAAGGTTCAAGTCCCAACTCAGTCTGAAGTACATCTACGTTAATTAGATATTAATTAATTTATTATTCTCTCAAATAATATATCCCAAGTGTTGGGTCCTGCCTTTTACAGGGACGCCGGAGTACAGCAGCTGGAGCGCACCAGA
>NC_034613.1:40308446-40309664 GCF_900095145.1 Mus pahari | reverse complement strand
AGCAGGCAAGAGTGCGAACCCACCCCAAGGTGTTCTGCCCATGCAGACAAGGCGCCGGTCTGCGTGCAGGCAGGAACACTACACCCAAGTACAGCCTTCCCTTCTTCCCACTACCTCCCCTTTCCCCCAGATCCACTGCTCCTCCATTTCCGTTCAGGAAAGATCAGGGACAGTGAGATAAACTGAAATCTGCATAAAAAAGATGCAATAAGACTAAGCATATAGCCTCATATCAAGGTTGGATGAAGCACCCCAGTAGGAGAAAAATGGTCCCATGAGTAGGCAAAAATGTTGGAGACACCCTCACTCCAATTTTTAGGGGTCCAACAAAATCTCCAAGCTAGTATGTATGCAGAGGGCCTAGAGCAGACCCACGCACTCAGCAGTTCCTGCAAATTGAGGTGGATCAAAGGCCTCAACATAAAACCAGACTGGAAAACCTGGATGAAATGGACAACTTCCTAAACAGATACCAGGTACCAAAGTTAAATCAAGATCAGACTTTCAAAGAAGACCTAATTCCAACTCTCCTCAAAGTATTCCACCAAATAGAAACAGAAGGTACTCTACCCAATTCATTCTATGAAGCCACAATTACTCTGATACCTAAACCACACAAAGATCCAACAAAGAAAGAGAATTTCAGACCAATCTCCCTTATGAATATCAATGCAAAAATACTCAATAAAATCCTCACAAACCAAATCCAGGAACACATCAAAACAATCATTCATTATGACCAAGTAGGCTTCATCCCAGGGATGCAGGGATGGTCTAATATATGGAAATCCATCAATGTAATCCACTACATAAACAAACTCATAGACAAAAACCACATGATCATCTAGTAAGATGCTGAGAAAGCATTTGACAATATCCAACACCCCTTCATGATAAAAGTCTTGGAAAGATCAGGAATTTAAGGCCCGTACCTAAACATAATAAAAGCAATATACAGCAAACCAGTACCCAAAATCAAAGTAAATGGAGAGAAACTGGAAGCAATCCCTCTAAAATCAGGGACTAGACAAGGCTGCCCACTTTTTCTGTACCTATTCAATATACTACTTAAAGTCCTAGCCAGAGCAATTCGACAAAAAAAGGAGATCAAGAGGATCCAAATTGGTATGGAAGAAGTCAAAATATCATTATTTGCAGATGATATGATGGTATACATAAGTGACCCTAAAAAGTCCACCAGAGAACTCCTAAACCTGA
>NC_034613.1:40293585-40307734 GCF_900095145.1 Mus pahari | reverse complement strand
AAAGTGGGGAAAAGCCTCGAAGATATGGGCACAGGGAAAAAATTTCTTAACAGAACAGCAATNGCTTGTGCTGTAAAATCAAGAAATGACAAATAGGACCTCATAAAATTGCAAAGCTTCTGTAAGGCAAAAGACACTGACAACAAGAAAAAAAAGGTCACCAACAGATTAAGAAAGGATTTTTACCAATCCTAAATCTGATAGAGGACTAATATCCAATATATACAAAGAGCTCAAGAAGCTGGACTTCAGAAATACAAATAACCACATTAAAAAATGGGGTACAGAGCTAAACAAAGAATTCTCAACTGAGGAGTACCAAATGGCTGAGAAACACCTGAAAAAAATGTTTAACATCCTTAATAATCAGGGAAATGCAAATCAAAAACAACCTTGAGATTCCATATTACACCAATCAGAAGGGCAAAGATCAATAATTCAGGTGACAGCAGATGATGGCAAGGTTGTGGAGAAAGAGGAACACTTCTCCATTGCTGGTGGGATTGCAAGCTTGTACAACCACTCTGGAAATCAGTATGGTGGTTCCTCAGAAAATTTGACATAATACTACCGGATGATCCAGCAATACCTCTTCTGGGCATATATTCAGAAGATGTTTCAACTGGTAATAAGGACACATGCTCCATTATGTTCATAGCAGCTTTATTTATAATAGCCAGAAGCTGGAAAGAACCCAGATGTCCCTCAATAGAGGAATGAATACAGAAAATATGGTACATTTACACAATGGAGTACTATTCAGCTATTTTAAACAATGAATTTATGAAATTCTTGGCCAAATGGATATATTTGGAGGATATTATCCTTAGTGAGGTAACCCAACCACAAAAGAAGTCACTAGATATCCACTCACTGATAAGTGGATATTAGCCCAGAAAGTTAGAATACCCAAGATACAATTTGCAAAACACAAGAAAACCAAAAAGAAGGAAGACCAATGGGTGGATACTTTATTCCTCCTTAGAATAAGGAACAAAAAACAAAAAACCCATAAAAGGAGTTACAGAGAAAAAGTTTGGAGCTAAGAAGAAAGGATGGACTATCCAGAGACTACCCCACTCAGGGATCCACCCCATCATCAGCCACCAAACCTAGACACTATTTCACATGCCAGCAAGATTCTGCTGAAGGGACCCTGATATAGCTGTCCCTTATGAGGCTATGCCAGTGCCTGACAAACACAGAAGTGGATGCACACAGTCAGCTATTGGATGGAACACAGGGCCCCCAATGGAGGAGCTAGAGAAAGTACCCAAGGAGCTGCAGGGATTTGCAACCCTAGAGGTGGAACAACAATATAAAAGAACCAGTACCCCCAGAGCTCATGTCTCTAGCTGCATATGTAGCAGAAGATGGCATATTCAGCCATCATTGGGAAGAGAGTCCCCTAGGTCTTGCAAACTTTATATGCCCCATAGAGGGGAACGTCAGGGCTAAGAAGTGGGAGTGGGTGGGTAGGGGAGCAGGTTGGGGTAGGGTATAGGGGACATTCAGGATAGCATTTGAAATGTAAATGAAGAAAATATCTAATAAAACAATTAAAAAAAGAAATGAAGAAATAGACATCATACTGATACAAAAACTAATCAAGGTCCCAGATATTGTGATATTGAAAATTAAAGTTTCCCTTCAATGTTATAAAGAGACATAAAAGTCACCTTTTCTCCAAGTTTAGGAACTGATGGTAAATTGTAATAGTAAATGATGCCATCCGGTGTGGTGAGAATACTGACTTAAGCCAACATGCAGACTTGTACATTTTCTCTTGCTTTCATAAAGCAGGTGAGATTGTGTAATATTTTTAAGAGGGTTACTTATATCACAGTGACGAGGCCCTCAGTCCAACATTATACAGTTGAATTGATTTTCTCTTTGGCAGCTACTCCTGTAGCTACATAACATCATGGAAAACAGCACCATAGTGGGAGTTTTCATGAGAAGGAGAGATTACATGATGGAAGGAAACCAAAGGGAAAAACAAGGAAGGACTAGACTTTTATAACAACTTGTACTTAAAATAACTAAATGAGGGTCCCTGAAAACTACCTTATTACCTACTGAGGTTAAAGTCTCCAATGATTCCCACTATGTTCTACCCCTTAAATGTCATGTCATCTCTTAAGATTGCCACATTTGAAACTAAACTTTTAACCAGTATACCTTTGGCAAACACTCATGTATCATGACAAAAACTTAGAATCTGTTTCAGATCCAAAATAAACACTAGGGAAGAGTAAGAGAAAAATAAGAAGAGTAAGAGGGTTTTTCTGGATATACATCTACAGAATGCTGTATAGCAGAGTGTATTCCTTCTGTAGAGTTTTCTTTTCCATTTTTCCAGGAAGTGTGGTGGTGGTGGTGGTGGTGGTGGTGGTGGTGGTGGTGGTGGTGGTGGTGTGTGTGTGTAACACATGCTTGAGAAGAAGAGGACATTAAAATGCCTAATTAGAACTAAATTAAATGTGAAATACATTTATGATATAGAAATAGAATTATTTTCTTTTGCATTAGGTATTAAGGTTTCTTTCCCACATTCTTGGCTAACCTGATAACTCTGAACATTGTGGGCAGCTTTCTTTCACAGTCATAAAGAAACTCTAAAAATAGTATTGCCCTTTATTTTTGCTTGATTTAAATGTTTCAGGATTTCCACAAGAATGCAAAAGCTTGATACTGGTAAAGATTCATAGAAGAAGCCTACAGGTAGTATCTTGTATTGGACAAGTAGTATCTTCAAGGCTTCATTTTCCAAAGTTTCTTCAAATGAAGTTCCCAAAGAGAAGATGATGGATCTTCTGAATGTAATGACATATAGATTAAGACCCTTTCCCTAAGAAGATATGGCTCATCTACAGAATCTCTGACTTGTTTGGCTTCCACAAACATCCAACTATAACTGGAATTTTATGTTTTTGTTCCCTCACTCCTGAACAACGCACTCTCCTTGTTTCTTCTCCTATCAAATTTCAACTTGTTCATTTACCCTTCACTCAAGAATCTTCTTCTGAGATACTTTCTTTGACTTCGAGGCTGAGGAGCTTCATTGCTTGCAGTACCAGGGCACTGAGTTCAGAATTGTTTAAAAATCACTTTTCACACAAGTCAAGATCAATGAACTTACCTGATTTCAATTTCTACAAAGGACCTTATCCTGACTTATTCAACCTTTGGTTTTACCCCATATCCTAATCTCACCACTCTTTGAACTGCTTCAGTGTAGTTAACTCAACAAATGAGGAAGGTTTAATGAATATGAGACAATGGGATAGAGACTGGTGTCAACTGGCAGGGCACAGGAACAGGAATACAAGCAAAAGATGAATCCAATTTCTCTCAATAGAACTTTGAATAGGTCTTGTGTGGGTTGGTTGTGGTTATCAGCTTAACTACATTTAGAATCAACCTGTGCATGCCTATGAGGAAGTTTATAATTGGATCCCATTAGAGTTGAGAACCCTAAACCTGAGCAATATCTCCTCGCCACAACCTGGATATAAAGCTATAGAACACACTTTGCTCTCTGTGTGATTGCTCTCACTCATTGGCCAATGTATTTTGTTACTAGGGAATTCCTTAGAACCTACTTCTTCAGTATTTCAACATAGACAGAAGACCAGCTGAGACATGATGCTTCATCGACTGAGCAACTACTAAGATCTTTGTCTGTCAGGAGACAGCTATTATTGGAGTAGCTGGACCGCAGCCTATAATCCACTCTACTAAATCTTCTTTTAATATATATTCATTATGTCAATTCTGTTCCTCTAAAGAACCCAAACTAATACACCCTATAACATAGAACATCAATCCCTCCACTAACTAACAAGAGTCAATATTTCACAAGCTCCAAAAGTGCCTTTTCAAGTACCACCAAATCATTCTTTCCCTTAGGCTTTCCAATAAATTATCAAATTCTATATGTGCCTTATTTGCTATCATTCAGATTCCTACTTTCATATTATCTTTTAGAATACAACAATGTGTTGTTAAACACATTTCTCTCTCTGAAAATAGAATCAATCAGTCTGAACATACATGGAAATGCTTAATTCTGATAGCTTCCATGTACACCAGACTTGGATCCCTTCTTATTATATCCTGAGATTATTGCTGTAGATGTAGAATCAGCTCCAAGAAGGTGAAAATCTCTGTGAAGCTGGGTATGGTAGAAGGTTAATGGGCCTCTCAGCCTTGTAGTATCCTCTTTCCGGGGCTGTTATATATTCAGCTTTAGAGTAGAAGCATTGATTCTACCTGCTCATGATGATCAAAACCAATTAGACTTGCCAGTACTGTAATTCTTACTTTATTCATTGTACACCAGTAGAGTAAGCAACCTAAACTTCCCAAGAGGCAGCTGTAGCTTTAAGTTGAGTTGGAATCTTACAGTGTCCCCTAGTGGAAGAATTCACCCTCATGCAACCACACTTCTACAAAGGCAGAGCTGAACGTTTTCAAATGATGATGAATGAAACCACTTCAATGTCCACCATTTTTACCCAGATCTCTATATTCTACCTATTAGAGATAGACTACTGTGTAATAACATTTGGCTCAATAGATAGACTTCTTCCTGAAGAGCAAAAGCCTTCAATCATAAGCATCTCAAACATTTTACCTTATCTGCTCATCTGTCTTTTTAGAAGATCAAGGTGACAGTCCACTAGCTTTATAGTCCTGGTAAACATGATAAGTTGTAGAGCCAGTGGGACTACATGCTGATGCAGTCCCCATTACGATTCTTTTTCAGTACAGTGAACCCATTAATACAAGGGGGTATTATGCACAAACTCAAAGTGGTCAATCAGAATTTCTTTGAAAAGAATCAGTTTATAGAGTTGGCTGATGCATTACAGACAGAAAATTGCAAATCCATATCCTTGATTCAAGTAAATTCTAGTTATAATAAATCAGTGTCCATTCTGAGGCAGGGCATAATTAACTATCAAGTGGCTAGTTTGTCTCTTCAAGGACATTTTGAAAATTTAACATTAATCTTTGGTAGGAAAAGATGAGAAAGATTTTTATTCCAAGTGTGAAATGAGAGCAGCTAATCAGCCTTGTTAAAAAAAAAAGCCCACATCGTTGATCTAGTGCATAACCTCAGTCTCTGATATCATGGTTACTCAATTAATAAGTGACCAGCAAAAACTGGTGTGACAAATATAGAAACCGACTGAACTCTAAGGAACAAGCTAAACTACTGACCTGTTCTTGATGACTTATTCAGTTAATGATCCCTGAAAAACTTTATTGTGAGGTATGAAGATCCTCACTCTGTATAACTCACAATAGAAGTGAGGCAACAGTCAATTCATCTGTGTTCCCTTTGGTCTACCAATTTTGCTTCACTCAACACCTTGACCAACAAGTTAAAGGATTGCCCACTGCCCTAGAAGTTCATATGTATGACTTAAGGGCTTATGCTGTCACTCCAAGCGCATGATTGACCAGAACCTTTATTTCTTATTCTGTTACTTTTGAATGAGACTGTAGTAGCATTGCCATACCTTGTTGGTTCCTATTAATACATGATCTTGATTCATTTGCCCCCCTTTTTTGTCAACTGGTTAGACAGAATATCTCATGAGAACACTGACATGAGCTAAGCAAGAGAGGCCTTAACGCAAACAGGAAAATAGGTCCATTAGATTATGTAACTTATCCATGCATTCTGGACAAAATTAGATCTAATTCCAACTATGCTACTTTTATCATAATGAGAACCACAGCTGTGACCAACTGAAATCATGATCTGGTAAGTTATTGGTAGAAAGTGTGCTTCCCTAGAGAAATGATTCCTTTAAACTGGTTGTGTCTACCAGAGTCTAATAGCACTAGAATTTGTTGTTTTATTTTTCTTTCTTTTAATTATGTTTGTACTTACGATATTTGAAGTTATTTAGAATGATGAAATTGATGGTTTTGTGGACTTGTGAAGTATATGCACATCATACAAATTTACAAATACGTTCATCCACCATGTATTTTTTTTACAGTTAAGAAGAGTTTGCACAACATACCAAAGCCTATAGGATGCAACGACCACAGTCCTAAGAAGAAAGTATATAATTCTAATTTCCAACATTAAGAAATCAGATCTGAAGTAAATAGTTTATGATTTACCTTTTTAATATCATTACTTATTTAATTACCTTTTAAAAATGTTTATGCTCATTTAGAAAACACTGGAAAAAATGTGTTATGTCCCATATATGCAATCTCAGTATCTGAGAGATTAGGCAGTAGGATCATGTACTTGAGGTAAGACTGGACACATAGCAATTGTGTGTGTGTGTGGGGGGGGGGTATATGAAACCAGAAAACAACTCGGAAAGTCTATAATTTCTCAAGAACTGTTCTTTTGTATGTTTGCTTGTTTGTTTATTTGTTTTCTTTCTGTTTTTGATACTGGGCTTCTTATTAGCTAGGAACCTGTCAGTTAGGTTAGAATGGTTGGCCAAAGTGAGCCCCAAGGATCTGCCTATCTCTCCCTCCATAGAGGCTAAGATTACCATCATGCACCACTCTTCCTTGGATTTTTTTTACTGTTGTTTCTGAGGATTGAACACAGGTCCTCATGCTTGAAGCACAAGAACTTCCACTGAGCTATCCTCCAAACTCAAGAACATTTTTTTTTCTATTGTACTGCACTGTGCTAAAATTTGTATTCTTAACACCATCAAAATAATTTTTAAATTTATTTTTCATTAAGTTGCTTATTTTTTCACTTTACATCCCAATCACAACCCCACTCCCTCCTCTCCTCCAATTCCTACCCTCCCACCTGCCTTCTTCCATTCTTCCCCTCTCCTTTTCCTCAGAGAAGGTGAGCCACTCTGGGGTACCACCTCAATCCGGCATATCAAGTACCATAAGGACTAAGCACATCCTTTCCCACTGAGACCTGACAAGGCAACCCAGGCAGGGGAAAGGATCCAGAGGCAGGTAACAGAGTCCAAGACAGATACAGCCCCTACTCCAATTGTTGGGGGACCTAAATGAAGACTAAGCTGCACATCTGCTATATATCCCTAGGGCCCACCCATGGAAGTTTTTTGGTTGGTAGCTCAGTCTCTGTGGGCCCCCATGGTCCCAGGTTAGTTGGCTATGTAGGTCTTCCTGTGGTGGTACTTGATCCCTCTACCCTCTCCATCCTTCCCTGGATACTTCCACAAGACTCCTTGAGATCTGCCTGACGTTTGGTGGTGGGTCTCTGCACCAGTTTCTATCAGCTGATGGATGCAAGCCTCTCAGATATTAGTTGTGTTAGGCTCCTGTTAAAATAATTTTACCAGCAGTGGCTGTTGCTCTTTCATATTGATTTAACTCTATTTTAACTTTTCGTTTTATTCTTTGGTAGTTTTGAACACACACACACACACGTCACACACACACGTGTCACACACACACGTCACACACACACGTGTGTGTGTGTGTGACGTGTGTGTGTGTGTTCATGTGTTATGGTGTTAAAACCAGGAAGAATGTTCATTATTATTCATTTGGTGAGAAGAGAAGATGCCTATGCACCATAGAGCATGTGTATAAGACATCTTGAGGTTGGTTCTCTTTTTCCACCTTTTGGGTCCCAGAGGTTGAACTTAAGTCTTTAGGCTTAGCAGCAACCAGTTTTACTTGGTGAGCCATCTCCATGACCCAAAATGAAAGCTTTTAACCTTTTATCCCAGGTTTTTAAAAGTACAGTACATTTCTGTTGCTGACAGAGCAGCAACATACCAGTATTTCATATTCCTATCCCCACCTTACTGTTTACTGATCAACCTTTTCTCATTCCCCCTTAATAACTGAAGTTTCTTTAATAATAGACTATACTTCTCCTCTACATACAGTAAAGATTTGCTCCCAAAGCTGACTCCTTGGGTTCAGCAAAGAATCCATATGTATTTGTTTCTATCACAAATACCTCTAGATCCATGGAACCTACTAAGTCATCATTTGACATGTACTGTAGCACACACATTATCCAATGCCATTTCTCATTCATAGACCCACTGGGAGCATGAACTACTTAATAGGAAAAGAAAGGCCAAATAATTTTACTTTCTCTTAGGCGGTGCACTACGGCAGTGGGGGTGGTGGTGGTGGTGGTGGTGGTGGTGGTGGTGTCTGTAGATCAGAGGACAACACTGAAGCATTTGTTCTCTCCTTCTACTATGTGAGTTTTTCTGAGTAAACTCAGGTCATCCAGCTTATCAACAAGTATCTTCCCCTGCTGAGCTATTTTGCTAGTCCCTAAGTAACGCAATTTAAAAATGAGCAAAAAAAAAAAAAAAAAGTTGCTATTTTTTTTTTAAAAAAAAAACTTGCAAATGGCCAAGGAATACATGGGCAAGGATCAATATCATTAACCATCAAGAAAATGCAAATCAAAATCATTATTTACTATCACTTTGTCACAGTTAGAAAGGGTGTTATTTAAAAATAGAGCAACAATTTCTGATGAGGACATAGAGAAGCAAAAACCCTTATGCATTGCTGATGTGAATGTAAATTGGTACAGTCATTACTGACAGTAGTATGGATTTTCTGCAAAAAATTCAAAGTAGAACATACACACACACACACACACACACACACACACACACATACACACACACAGAGGAAATAAACCAGAATGCCAAGCACAGATTTGCATTCCCATATTTATTGAAACAATAGTTTCAGAAGACCAAATCAGCCTAAATGTCCATCAACATATGAGTAGACAAAAATTATAGTACATACATACAAAGAAAGATTATTCAGCTGGATAAGTAATAAATCCTGTCATTTGATACAACTGATAGATAACTCTGGAAGGCCTTATACTAAAGTTAAAACAAAACCACAAACCTAGAGACATAAAAGCTGCATAGCACTCTTCATATATGTAATCTTAAAAAAAATCGATCTCATAGAGATGTAAACTAGTACAGTGGCTATCAGAGCCTGGCAAATGTGGGAGACAATCCAGAACTAGGGAGGGGCTGGCCAATGAGTATCAACTCACAGTTAAAAGGGGAGACGAAATTCTGGTGGGGGCTAGTACAGTAGGGTCATTACACTAAATTATAATGGTTTCTTTAAGATGAATAAACGAGAAGAAGCAAAATGCATTTGACACAAAAATTGATGAGGATTAAAAGTGACTGATATTACTAATTGTCCTGAATTGATTATTTACAATACATGCATGTATGGAGATACTACATTTTAACCCATAAACATGTCCAATCATTTTGTCAAAAAAAAACATAAAAATAATTACACCATCCTTATGTTGGGAAATTTCAAAGTTGTCTTATAAATACCTCACAAAAATCAGGTCAGTATGTCTAATGGCAATATATGCAGTCTCCAAAATCTGAGAAGAACTACCAAGTACTGTGTTTATTTCATAGTACTGAGATAGTTGAAATACAATAACACATACTTTACAGACATGCTGACATACATACATTTTTACCCAATATTTCCAATTATATTTTATATCTTTTGAATCTAATAAATCTGAATTTTTGCCAATTCTCTATTATAGAGTCAAATTGAAGCTACTGACATAGTGGTCTAGCATGAGATCAGAAAGAAATTCCATATTGTCACAGTCCATTTGGACTGTATTATATTAAAGAACAGGAAAGTTGATGTAGACCTGTACCAAGACCATGAATATAGTGTAAATAATTCACTCAATAAATAAGCAACAGAACTGAAAAGATAATCTGAAATGAAGAAGTACCAATAGTCAATAAATACATAAAGAAATGTTCAGTATCCTTTTTTTCTACTAGAGAAATGCAAATCAAAACTGTATTGACATATCATCTTGCTCTGGTAAGAATGGCTATCATCAAGAAAGTAAACGCTGGCAAAGATTCATGGGCTGAGAAAGAATCTTTCTTATTCATGGATAGTGGGAATATAAATTACTCCAGTAATTCTAGAAATCACTATATTGTTTCCTCAAACTAAAAATAAAGCTTCCATATGATCTGGGCATAATAAATCTATGTAAACATCAGCATGTGATAGATATTCTATTAACACCATAATAGCTACATTATAATATCAGCTTAGCATAAAGACAAGGTGGTGTGCTTGTACATCTATGTATACTGGAGTTTTATTCAACAGTAAATAAGAATGAAATTGTGTCAATTACAGGGATATTGATAGACAATGGTATAGCTTAGCATGTGCAATAAGGAAGATTCAGTATATCCAATTGTTATATCCAATAAGGAAGATTGGTATATCCAATAAATACCTCTCCTGGGCATATATCCAGAAAATGTTCCAACTGGTAATAAGGACACATGCTCCACTATGTTCATAGCAGCCTTATTTATAATAGCTAGAAGCTGGAAAGAACCCAGATGTCCCTCAACAGAGGAATGGATACAGAAAATGTGGTACATTTACACAATGGAGTACTACTCAGCTACTAAAAACAATGAATTTATGAAATTCTTGGGCAAATGGATGAATCTGGAGCATATCATCCTTAGTGAGGTAACACAATCACAAAAGAAGTCACTAGATATGCACTCAATGATAAGTGGATATTAGTCCAGAAACTTAGAATAATCAAGGTACAACTTGCAAAACACAAGAAAACCAAGAAGGAAGACCAATGTGTGGATACTTCATTCCTCCTTAGGATAGGGAACAAAATACCCATGAAAGGAGTTACAGAGACAAAGTTTGGAGCTAAGACGAAAGGATGGATTATCTAGAGACTTGCCCACCTGGGGATCTATCCCATTATCAGCCACCAAACCCAGACACTATTGCACATGCCAGCAAGATTTTGCTGAAGGGACCCTGATATAGTGGTCTCTTATGAGGCTATGCCAGTACCTGGCAAACACAGAAGTGGATGCTCACAGTCAGCTATTGGATAGAACACAGGGTCTCCAATCGAGGAGCTAGAGAAAGTACCCAAGGAGCTGAAGGCATCTTTAACCCTATAGGAGGAACAACAATATGAACTAACCAGTACCCCCTGAGCTCGTGTCTCTAGCTGCATATGTAGCAGAAGATGGTCTAATCAGCCATCATTGGGAAGAGAGGCCCCTTGGTCTTGCAAACTATATATGCCCCAGCACAGGGGAATGCCAGGGCCTAGAAGTGGGAGTGGTTGGGTGGGGGAGCAGGGGCGGGGGAAGGGTATAGGGAACTTTCGGGATAGCATTTGAAATGTAAATAAAGAAAATATGTAATAAAAAAAAGTTAGTCTCACAAAGAGCAAGTATAAACTTTTTCTTTTCTGTGGAATCTAAAATGAGAATGACATGAAAATAAAATGAGAACTATTATAGCTGTGGGAAAGAAGGGCAAACACAGAAGAAAGTAAGAATCTTATAGAGTGTCAATATGACAAAGTATATTATATGCTTTCATAGAAATGGGACATATACTTGTAAACTTTATATGACCCAGCACAGGAGAAGGCCAGGGCCAAGTAGTGGGAGTGGGTGGGTAGGGGAGCAGGGGTGGGGGTGGGGTATAGGGAACTTTCAGGATAGCATTTGAAATGTAAATAAAATAATAATAATAAAAGAAATGGGACATATAGTAAAACATATTATTTTGTACAATTACAATGTCCTTTGAAAAGGGCCATAAATTTATACTACTGCCCATCTTGGTGCATGTGAATGTAGTCCATTGATAGAGCTGTTGCCTAGTATGCCCAAGAACCTGAGTGTAACTCCTAGTACCAGAAAAAAAAAACCTGTTAGGACTTTCCTATTACTTTAGTCATTAGTGATTACCTAAGAGAGACATAATTAATCAGCTGTCTGCCTCTTTATGCATATAGGAAAAGAAATTCTGATTAAGTATAATAAATCTTTAAAATATTCAAACACCACTAGAACAAAACTCACACCAAAGTCAGAAGAGTAATCAACGTTATCTGAAGAGATCTAGTTGGGGTAGTAATGTTGTCTGCTATAAATTTTGATGTTAGAAACTGTATTTTGTTGACATGAAAATATAGACAGCTGATTAGCAGAGTCTAGAGAAAATGCAGGTAGTAAAGTAATGAAAAATATGCATACATTACTTAATACAAAAGTTGAGTTAATAAAAACAAGGAAAAACTATTTACTGGTGAATTACTCTGCCAGATACTAAGCTGTGGACTGAAAAAGGAAAAAAATTCAGAATTCCCTTTTATAAACACAAAATTTATTTGGAACAGCTAAAAGAGATACACTACCATATGTCAGTGGTTCTTATGAAGACACAATAATTAACATAGTTTGCCAAAATTGACTAATGCTCCAATGGAAGTGAAAAACTAATCTCAAAATAGACTCATAGACTCATACATATAAAGACATTTTATTATGACAACCGTGATATTGCAGTATAGAGCAGAAAACAGACTTTTCATTATATGATGCTTTGTTGACCCTCAGTTAAGCCTAAATACTATACAATTTCTCATATTGTATAAAAGATCAAATAATATCAACTTTTAGAAGTAAATATAAAATTCTTCATGGCCTTGTGGTTAACAATAGATTTTTTTTAATTTTTCCCTTTTATTGAAAGTAGATTCTTTGCTCATACAATATATTCTGATTATACTTTCCCCTTCTGCTACTTTTCTCAGTTCCTCCTCCCCTCCCCTCAGGATCCACTCCCTTGCTGTCTCTCATTAAAAACCAACAGGTTTCTTAGAGAAAGCAACCAAACATGAAAAAATAAAATATAATAAGATGAAGTAAAAACTATTATCATATTGGACTTGGACATGGCGACCCAACAAGAGAAAAAAGCGTAACAAAAGCAGCCAAAAGTGTTAAAATACCCATTCATTCTCACAGTCAGGAGTCACATTAAAAACAAACAAGCCATGCTATATATGCAGAAGGCATGGGTAGACCCATGGAGGCTTTCTGCTTGTTTCTTCAGTCTCTATAAGCTCATATGTGTCTTGCTTAGTGGATTCAGAGGGTTTTATTATCCTGGCATACTTCATCCCCTCTGCTGATTCTTTTGGATTCCCTGACCTTTGAGGAGAGAAATTTGTTGGAGAACTCCCATTCAGACTCTCTTCAACTAATGTTGGTCTCTACATTTGTTTCCATCTCCTGCTGGAGAACGCATCTGGATAAGGCACTGATCTATGACTGTAGCAAAGTATTATTAAGGGTCATTTTATTGATGCTTGTTTTTGAGATCAGTAGAGTTTGGGTTTTCCCTAGGTCTCTGGGCTATGGAGTATCCAGTTCTTGGTTACTCAAGCAGTATCGGCTATGGATCCTTATTGTCGAGTAGGCTTTAAGTGAGATCAGACTTAGGGCACTCCTATAAGTTCTGTGTCACGATTCCCCCAGCATATTTTGCAGGAAGTACAAATTGTAGGTCAAAGGGTTTGTGACTGGGTTGGTGCCATTGTTTCTCCTTTGTAGCCTGCAGAGTACCTTCATAGAACGGAGACTAGAACATAGGGGTGAAGGTTCCATGAAGCTCTGCTTCTCCAAGGTCAATGAGTTGTCTACAGCAAGGATGCCCCACTGTCAGTTTACAGAGAGCAACTCTTTGTCTTACCAAAACCCTGTGTTTGAGAATTTTAATTGCACCTGCCAATACACACACACACACACACACACACACACACACACACACACACACACACACACACACACTTGACACACTTGGCTAACAACTCAACTGAATGCAACCCAGTTCCACCATTAAAGCCTCACCTGGCAACAAGAGGTGGCCTAGGAGTTCAGTGGTGTAATGGTTAGCACTCTGGAGTCTCAAAAAGATATTTAAAGAGGAGACTCCTGTGTGATAACCAGAATTTTTGATAAATTTGATTATGTTAAAATTAACAATTTCTATACATGAAAAGATGTACATATACATACTGAACAGAAAATACTTACTTCTTATCAATTATAAATTAACCAAAAATCCCTTTTGATTTGTAGTCACTGATCATCAAATTTCCCTCCATAATTTAACATTTAGTTTTTCTAATGTTGTTAATTTTCATTTTAATATTTAAGACCATTAAATTTGCTTTAGTTTGGCTAACATTCTTATTTATTTTCACATACATAGCCAAGAGCCTTACAGAAGCTTTGCAGTTTTTTTTTTT
>NC_034613.1:40277290-40293574 GCF_900095145.1 Mus pahari | reverse complement strand
GTCCCCTCACCAGTCTGCTCTTTCCCCGGCAGTGCCAGCTTTGCAGTTTTATGAGGTCCCATTTGTCTATTTTTTACCTTAGAGCATAAGCCATTGGTGTTCTATTCAGGAAATTTTCCTCTGTGCCCATGTGTTTGAGGATTTTCCCCACTTTCTTTTCTATTGATTTTAGTGTATCTGGTTTTATGTGAGGTCCTTAATCCAAATGGCAACCAACAGATTGGGAAAAGATTTTTACCAACCCAAAAGAAATCAAGAAGTTAGACTCCAGAGAACCAAATAACCCTATTAAAAATGAGGTACAGAGCTAAACAAAGAATTCTCAACTGAAAAATATCAAATGCCTGAGAAGAACCTAAAGAAATGTTCACCATCCTTAGTCATCAGGGAAATGTAAATCAAAACAACCTTGAGATTCCACCTCACACCAGTAAGAATGGCTAAGATCAAAAACTCAGGTGACAGCAGATACTGGTGAGGATGTAGAGAAAGAGGAACACTCCTCCATTGTTGGTGGGATTGTAAGCTGGTACAACCACTCTGGAAATTAGTCTGGCAGTTCCTCAGAAAACTGGACATAGTACTACCAGAAGATCCAGCAATATCACTCCTGGGCATATACCCAAAAGATGCTCCAACATATAACAAGGACACATGTTCCACTATGTTCATATCAGCCTTATTTATAATAGCCAGAAGATGGAGAGAACCCAGATGTCCCTCAACAGAGGAATAGATACAGAAAATGTACATTTACACAACAGAATACTACTCAGCTATTAAAAGCAACTAATTCATGAAATTCTTAGACAAATGGATGGAACTGGAAAAATATCATCCTAAGTGAGGTAATGAAATAACAAAAGAAAATACATGGTATGCACTCACCGATAAGTGGATATTAGTACAAAAGCTCGGAATACCCAAGATACAATTCACAGACCACATCAAGCTCAAGAAGAAGGAAGACCAAAGTGTGGGTGCTTCGGTGCTTCTTAGAAGGTATAACAAAATATTTACAGGAGCAAATATGGAGACAAAGTGTGGAGCAGAGACTGAAGAAAGTCCATCCACAGAGTGATCCACCTGGGGAGCCATCCCATAGACAGTCACGAAGACATTATTGTGGATGCCAAGCAATGCATGCTGACAGGAGCCCGATACAGCTGTCTCCTGAGAGGCTCTGCCAGAGCCTGACATATACAGAAGTAGATGACTGCATCCAACCATTGAACTGACCACAGTGTCCCCAATGGAGGAGTTAGAGAAAGGATTGAAGGAGTTGAAAGGGTTTGCAACCCATGGGAAGAACAGCAATATCAACCAACCAGAATCTCCAGAGAATGCAGGAACTAAACTACCAACCAAAGAGTACACATGGAGTGACCTATGGCTCCAGCTGCATGTGTAGCAGAGGATGTCCTTGTCTGACATCAATGGGAGGAGAGGTCGTTGTTCCTGGAAAGGCTTGATCCCCCAGTGTAGGGGAATGCCAGGGGCGGGGGTGGGAGTGGGTGGGTGGGTGAGCACTCTCATAGAAGCAGGGGAAGGGAGAATGGGATAGGGGGATTACAGAAGGAAAACTGGAAAAGGGGATAACATTTAAAATGTAAATAAATAAAATATCCAATAAAATAAAATGAAAAGAAACAGCAAAGCAATCTATAAACAGGGAAAATCAAAAAATGCAAAAGAACAATTACATTAAGAATATATGAAGTTATTCACAAATTAAATGATAATTTAGTGATGGAATATTTGGGTTGGAAAGGATAAAAGATTAAGCAAAAATGAGGAGGACAAAGGTGTGGAGAAGAAGGAAGAAGGAAGGTTTAATCAGATCTTAGGACATTTGAGAAACACAAATTTAAACCTACCTTTTGTAAGATATTTAAAAATACAACTAAGAAAAAGAGTATGCACAGAAATAACCTGCATAGCAAAGGTAATGCTATTACCAAACATTATATGTTATTTAAATGAAAATACAAGTATCACAAGCCTATAGCTACACTATGAGTTATTGGTCAGGGAGGCCACAAAGGCCTCCAAAACAATATAGACTAGGGTCATTGCTCTTGGTTGCCATTCACAACTGAATAGAAAGATCCTATTTGCTGAAGACATCACACAATTTGGTTTTAAGACAGAAAAATCAAACTGAATCTAAGCAATAAATCTTCCCTGCTGGCTTACACAGAGTCAATAAGAGGTTATATAAACCACTGAGAGAGAAAAATCACCGATGCTTTCACCCAGCTATAGATTTTGCATGTTACAATACTGATCCTCTAGGCAATAAGTAATTACTAGTCCAGTAGTGGCATGACTGTTATGGGGGCAAATGTTAATACATTTAATCAGTTAATACTGATCGCCAACTTGCCTGGTTCTAGAATCACCCAGGAGATAAATATTAGGGATTATTTATCTTAGGCTAATTGAAGTGGGAAGACTTATTTGTGTAGAGAAAATAAGTCTTGGACTAAGATCTTATGCCAACTAAAATCCTAGACTGGATAAAAGGGAAAGAATAAGCTAAATACAAGTCCTCATCATTTATTGTTGCTTGACTATGGCTGCCAGATGGCCAGCTGATTCAAGCTTATGTCAATTGACTTCCCAGCCATAATGGGCTACACCCTAAAACCCTAAGCCAAAGTAAATCCTTTCACCTTTCAGGTTTTTTTTGATGATTATTTTGTGCCAACAAGAAAAGTAGCCAGCCACTTTCTGATTGGATTTGAGGCCTGATGTATAAGTATGAGTTCATGTTTGATCATATGAATCTGATCAAAACCCCATATCTGTGGAAGTCATGGTCCTAGGTTCTCAGGAAGAGCCTGCTACTATTATTTTGCTAAATAACTGTGCTATCAAATGGCCTTGCGAGTATTTATGGCTATATCCATAGATGAGTGCTAGTCTCAGCTTTAGTTAGAGAAGCTTCTCTTTTCAGTAGGAGTTGTTTAATACAGAGGATTCATAACTAATCAAAGAGTTGAGAATAAGTAACTGTTGTCAATTTAGCTATATATGTGACATCTGTGTGATATCTATATCACTAATTCAAGGACCTAACTAATATTATAGAAAAGTGAGAGGAACTAATATAAATACTGAAAGATGGGAGAGGGGAAGATGGTGATATAAGCACCTCAGAGGAGCTATTGACATATCGTAATTGTTAAGGGGAAGGGAAGTCACTTTCTTCAGTGGTATAGCCACTGGTTCATTTTCCATGCTCTAGTGAATAACCCCAACTCATTATTATTCAAGAAACCCTGATTAAAGTCATTGGGTAAAAAAAGAACATGGAATAGAATATGATATTTTGAAGAAGGGTTTCAGTAGAAGAAGGTACTAGGATGCATATGATCAAATAAAATGTTAAAGAAATAATGAAAAATATATATGAATTCCCAGTATAGATCCATGAGAAAAAGTTAAACCAAAAAAATAGAAAGCCAAGAGTCCCCTCACAATAGAGTATATCTAAATGTTCTATAAGCACACAAAAGATGTACAACTTCCTTTACCATCACACAGTTGAGAAGTACAGTCCTATAGAAGGAACACTCATCAGATTGTCTGAAATCGAAAAATCTAGCAACACCAAACACTGTCAAGAGTGCAGAGAAACTACAATTGTCACTCTATGAAATTGGTACAATCATTCTGAAAAGCTGTTCAGTGACAAGCAGCAAAACTTGGGCAGGTAGGCCCACAATCCAGCAACTCCACAGCAAGAGTGCATGTGGTAGGAATATGTGTATGTGTTCACCAAAATACGATTAGAAGAATATTCATGATAGTATATTTTATGATATATTCAAACCAACCAGACGTCTATCAACAGCAAAAATGCCAAATATATTTTAAAATAATTTTTGTTGATTAATTTTAATCAAGCAAAATAGCTACTCTGGCCAAGGATCACACCCAAAGTTATGACCCAGAGGGAAAGCAGGGATGTCACCCACCTTTAATCCTCTGGCTGGAATAGAGACAGGCCCTTAGTACATACCTTTGATCCCTCTGGCTTGAACTACAGACATACCTTAGGTACATACCTTTAATGTAAACAATTATGTCTAGTTGAGGGGACAAAGTGACAAATCAGAGAAAGGTTTGACAGAATGAGCCAGAGATGGATGTGCCCATTCAGTTCAGTGCAGTTCTGATCGATTCAGTTCGTGGAGTACAGAGGTAGTCTTTCCAAGCAGAGCAAATCTGTCAGAAGCTGAGAAAAGAGAATTTGAATCAGTCTGCTTGAGAGAAGACAATTTGAATCAGTCAGCTTGGAGAGGAGTTTGAGGCAGAGCAGTTGAATTGAACCAGGCAACCAGAGTTCAGAAAGAGCTAGAAAGAGTAAGTTTATTCAGCAGTAAGTCTCAGAGTCTCAGACAGAGGCTGGAAGCTAAAGCCTCTGAGGTGTGAGCTTGTAGCACAGAGACTAGAAGCTTCCAGTCCTAGACCCAAGGATAGTTAGAACTCAGCCCAAACCAAGTATTTGTAAAGCATATGGCTCTTATCTCATAAGTTCATCTGAAAAACAGATGAGACGTTTGCATTTATTATTTTAACTTCTTCCTTGAACTATTCATACAAATATATAATGTGTCTGTTTTACCTTTTCAAAAATATTGATTGATTGATTGATTGATTGATTGATTGATTGATTGATTGATTGATTGAATGTGTATGTGTATATGCCTGATTGTATATCCATACAGCATACATGGGTGTTAGGATCTGAACCAAGGTCCTCTGCAAGAGTAGTAATTGTTCATAACTGCTGAGCAATATCTCTAGCTCCATATACAGTGTATCTTAATCATATCTAAACTCCACTTTCCTTACTGTTCTCACTGGGACCTCTCTTAACTCTTATCTATCCCAACTTCATGTTCTGTTTATGGTACCTAAATCACTTTTAATTGAAAATTCCTACAATACATTCTCTTTTGTTTTTTATTTTTATTAGATATTTTCTTTATTTATATTTCAAATGCTATCCCAAAAGTTCCCTATATCCTCTCCCTGCCCCTGCTCTGCTACCCACCCACTCCCACTTTTTGGCCCTGGCATTCCCCTGTACTGGGTCATATAAAGTTTGCAAGACCAAGGAGCCTCTCTTCCCAATGATGGCCGATTAGGCCATCTTCTGCTACATATGCAGCTAGAGACATGAGCTCTGGGGGGTACTGGTTAGTTCATATTGTTTTTCCACCTATAGGGTTGCAGCCCCCTTCAGCTCCTTGGGTACTTTCTCTAGCTCCTCCATTGGGGGCCCTGTGTTCCATCCAATAGCTGACTGTGAGCATCCACTTCTGTATTTGCCAGGCACTGGCATAGCCTCACAAGAGACAGCTATATCAGGGTCCCTTCAGCAAAATCTTGCTGGTATATGCAATAGTGTCTGGGTTTGGTGGCTGATGATGGGATGGATCCCCGGGTGGGGTAATCTCTGGATAGTCCATCCTTTCGTCTTAGCTCCAAACTTTGTCTCTGTAACTCCTTTCATTTTTGTTAACTATTCTAAGGAGGAATGAAGTATCCACATGTTGGTCTTCCTTCTTCTTGGTTTTCTTGTGTTTTGCAAATCGTATCTTGGGTATTCTAAGTTTCTGGGCTAATATCTACTTATCAGTGAGTGCATATCTAGTGACTTCTTTGGTGATTGGGTTACCTCACTAAGGATGATGTCCTCCGGATACACCCATTTGCCCAAGAATTCCATAAATTCATTGTTTTTAATACCTGAGTAGTACTCTGTTTTGTAAATGTAACACATGCTCCACTATGTTCATAGCAGCCTTATTTATAATAGCCAGAAGCTGGAAAGAACCCAGATGTCCCTCAACAGAGGAATGGATACATACAATACATTCTTATCACAGTTTCTCTTCCTCCCTTCCCTTCCCTGCCTATCTAATGCTACATCTTCTTTCTTTTCACTTAGAAAACAGGCAGATGAAAATAAATAAATAAATAAATAAATAAATAAATAAATAAATAATTTTAAAAATGAAAAGGCACAAAACCTATATATAAAAAAAATCTATAAAACCACAAAACTGAAAATTATTAATATAAATGCTGTGAGGCAAAAAAAAGGCAAAAAGTGCCCAAGAAAGCTATATGAAACAAAATAGCTATAAAAACACTACTGAGTTTATTTTGTAATGGGCATTTACTGCTGAGCATAAGGCCTACACTTAAATGTGGTTTATATATCCAGTGAGGCTCCACAGGAGAAAACATTTTTCCTTTGGAAGTGGTTGTCACTTAGAAATAGCTCCTTGGTTACTATGTCCTGTTTATTTCCTTCTCTTAGTACTGGGACTCCATCCTTGAACCTATACAGGCCCTTTGTATGCTTCCACAGTCTCTGTGACTTCATATGTGTATATTAGTCTTAGTTCTGGAAGTAAAAGTTTTCTTGATGCATCTACCTCCTCTGGCTTTTACACTCTTTCTGCCATCTCTTCTGCATGGCCTCCTGATCCCCGAGGAGAACAGTTTGATGAAGACATCCATCCCATTTAGGACTGAGTATTCTAAAGTCTCTCGCTCTCTGCACATTGTCCAGTTATGGTCTCTGGGTTAGCTCCCCTCAACTGTACAAGGAAACAGTATGAAGGTAGAACAAGACACTGATTTGAGTCACTCCCTTGTTGACTTTTTAAAAATAACCCACCAGTACTGTCATACACACAGGTGTGTAAGGCCATCTACTGGGATATAGTCAACCTATATGTTTTTTCAACACAGAAAAGCTGAGCAAATATCTCACCGGAGAAAATATCTATGGACAGATAAGCATAGTATAGTCTTAACATCATTTGCCATCAGAGAAATGAAATTTAAACAACAAAGAAACATGCTAGAATCCAATAACAGGGACAACAACAACAGCAACTTTCTGGCAAGTAAGCCACTCAAGGAGTCTTATTCATTACAGGTGAGAATTAGAAAATGATATAGGGGAACAGGAGCTGTCAGTGAGTTTCTGATCAGTGAGGAACAAGGAACTACTGAAGGAGGTAAGATTTCCAGAATACCAATGTGGATCTGAGAAACATCAATCTGGAAATATATAACAAAACAAATGACTACAGTCCTTGGATTTAGAAATGTCGCAGTTGAGGTCATCTTCAACCAGCTGGAAGTGAAGAATCCAGATTCCAAAATGATGCAAATCAGTTAAACTGGGTTTCTGAATGGGGAAAACGCTAGAGAATTAACCAGAGAACTATTGTCCCTGCTGTGAAGTGCAGAAGAAAACAGCCCAAAGAAGAAATAAAACATAGAAAATTTAGGTAAGAAAAAACAGAGTCGCTGAAAAGGCAATGTGAAGATAAAGATAAGAGGGTTAAAGGATTTTTTTTTAAAGCCAGCTGGGTTGGGGGAGGGTTTCCTTCCCCCCTAGAAAACAATTTTCTGCATCAAGAGAGAGAAATCAGTCCCTCTCAATCTCTCCAGCACAGAAGCAAGAGCAGGAGAATGACAAAATACCAGAGATCCCAGAATCTTCAGTGAAAATAGAAAATGTTTCAGTAAGAGAGGTCACACCAATGAGTGAAAATCTCCTGAACCTGAACACCTGGATAGGATGAGAACCTAAAATAGCTCCTCCAGCTTAAAAACAAAAATATTCAAAAATGGTAAGGAAAAGGCCAGGCCAATGTTTCAGTCACATTCCAAACTACAATCATAAATGTACTCTCAATCACTTTCTCACACTGGACTATAAGAAAGATGTTTATTGCGAGCATACTCACACAGATGGTAACTGAGCCCAAGAAACCAACCATGACCAGAAGATCTTCCCGGAGACTGATGCCTCCCCCAGCTAAAGCACAGGAGTAAGCCCCCAGGGTATAGAAGAAGGTTTTCATCACATCCTTGGCTGGAAGTAGCTCTTCAGTTTCCTACCCAGTTCCCAGCACTGCCAAAGACACCAAGAGTTCACTTGCTTCTTATTGAACAGCATTTCTCCCTCACCAAGTCTTCCAAAGTAAATCCAGCAATGCAATTCCACCACCCGAAATTTGCAGTCAAATTACATAAGAAAAATCACACTTTCCTTTCTCTGGGGAAAAATACCAGTAAAGTAGCAAAATTTGAAGGTATTGAGTTAAAAGTATCACCATCACTAGCGCTGAAACCTGGAAAGAGGGAGTGCCCTAAGTCCTTAGAAGACAAAAACAAAATGGCTGCTGCCGATTCTGTGCACCAGAGACTACTACAGTACAAACAAAACTAGTAGTCGTTATCTGACTTGACTTGTCTTCCACTTCAAAATATATGAGATCTGAAAAATCCTATGTGAAGAAAGGTGAGATAGGCCAGCGAGCAGAGACAGTCCCCTTTATGGGGTGATTCTCTATCACCAGGAAAGCCCTGAAGAGACTTCTCTAGCGGTAGAAGCCCCTCCTACCACCTACCAAAGGCTAAATTCCTCTTCTTCCTCCCCACTTTTCTCCTTCTATTCAGAAATGCTGTCTCCACTATTTAAGTACCAAAAATGAAGCTTCGAATTCACAGAGATCTACTTGCCTCCAACTCTGGAATGCTGGGATAAGAGGTGTGGCAGCCACTCTATCCACTACCCTCAACCCACCCCTGGCTGGCAATGTTGAAGAATGCCCTTTCCCAAAGAATGCTATGTTTTCTTGCAAGAAAGACAAGTAGCTCAACTCAAAAGATTTTCATTCTATCAAGGGAAAAATAAACAGTGGTAATAATAATGTTATAGACATTTTTAAAGGACATTGATTTATAAGAACAAAATGAATCATCTGGCATTCTTGAGACTGCCTTGCTGCATAAAACTACCCTGGATATTCAGTTCCTCTAAGCCAGTTGTTCTCAACCCCGGTTCGTGACCCCTTTGGAGTCACATATCAGATATCTTAAATATCAAATATTTATATTCTGATCATTACAGTAGCAATATTACAGTTATGGAGTAGCAATGAAATAATTTTATGGTTTTCAGTTACCACAATATGAGGAAATGTATTAAAAGCTCACAGCATTAGGAAGATAGATTAGGAAGGTTGAGAAACACTGCTCTAAACTAAAATTTGTGAAAGACCACAAGAAATATCAAGATCCTTTGAAAGTACAACCACATCAAGATGTCAAATTGCTGAGTGACTTAAAACTCCTCTTTAACTTTCAAGATTTTGTCAAGTCTCAATTACACCCTTTCTGCCCTTTGTATTTTTACTGCATTGGAAAACAGGAGTCTGAAATTGGTCTTTTGTATCATTGTTGGAGGACTGTAACCAGAATAAACAATTTATTAGGATCTTAATAGAGGTGCCATGAAATGGAAGTTGTCTAGATTAGAATTTATAAATCTCTCGATATATATACCTTATAATTTATTATATGTTTTAAAACCTGTGATATATGCCAATGCCTGGCAAATCCAGAAGTGGATGCTCACAGTCATCTATCGGATGGAACACAGGGCCCCCAATAGAGGAGCTACAGAAAGTACCCAAGGAGCTGAAGGGGTCTGCAACCCTATAGGTGGAACAACAATATGTACTAACCAGCACCCCAAGAGCTCATGTCTCTAGCTGCATATGTAGCAGAAGATGGTCTAGTCAGCCATCATTGGAAAGAGAGGCCCCTTGGTCTTGCAAACTTTATATGCCCCAGTACAGGGGAACACCAGGGCCAAGAAGGAGGNGTGGGGGGGAGGGGAGTGGGGGGAGGGTATAGGGGACTTTGGCGATAGCATTTGAAATGTAAATGAAGTAAATACCTAATAAAAATTGGAAAAAAACTTGTGATATAATAAATGAGTGTTGTAGTTGTCCCTAGTTATTATGATTGGAATATATAACAAGAATTCTGCAGACCACCATTTGGAAAATATTGTCCTAAAGAATTACCTTTTCAAAGCACCAGTAAAAATAAAAGTATTGTATCTTAGTAAATGTAGCAAATTAACTCTTAGCATCTACTTTTGTATTTGATGGAAAACACATTCCTGAGTAAACAGGACATGAGAAATATCCATTATATTGAAAGAACTCACAGACTATTGGTAAGATTAAAAACAAGAAATGAGGGGCTGGAGAGGTGACTCAGAGGCATAGATCATAGACTGTTCTTCCAGAGGTCTTGTGTTCAATTCCCAGCAACCACATGTTGGCTCACAACCATCTGTAATGGGATCTGATGCACTCGTCTGGTGTATCTGAAGACAGTAACAGTGTACTCATATAAATTAAATAATTAATTCATTTAAAAAGAAATGAAATCTAAGGTAAGGATTGTGATAATTGTATAAGATCATGCTATCTTGAAAAGGGATGATAGGGCTGAAAATTAAAAGGAATGGCCATTCTTAGAATCTATTATGAACAAAGATAAATACAACTTAATAGTAGATTAGTAGATGATGCTACATTGTTTAATTTTTGTAAATGCAGAGTGGTGACTCTACTCCCATAATAGAAAGTAAGGGAAAGGAGAAGATTGTGAGAAGGTAATGGGTTTAGCCTGTGGGGTTTCTAAAGATCACTTTTTGTGGCTGCTGTTTAGTTTCTCTGCTCTACTACATTATAAAATAAAGAGACAGTTCATTGAAGGACATCATATTAACAATTTTGTCTGAATCATTTATCCTCACACTTATTCCTATGCTAATTTATTACCAGAAATGCCAGACATGGCCAATAGTAGTAAGAAATCCATAGACCAAAATGAGCAATCCACAAAAAAAAGGTTATCTGAAAAGTAGCTGTAGGAGAAGATCACATTAATAGTTTAAGATGATTAACACTAAAGAGATTTTAACAAAGCAGTGAATATAACACATTGTATATCCTCTTAATTTTGAGTGTGCAGTCAATCAACATTTATGTATGTCCAGTATATAGCATGTTCAATACTGAGTTCTAAAAAGATGAAACATTCAGAGTTCTTGATGTTGAATTTTTCAGAATGTGCACATAGATGAATGTTTCAGACATATAAATTTATAATCAAAACAAATTGTTGGGTGTTTTATGCTAGAAAGCCATATTACATATATTTGAGGAACAATGGCAAAAGCCTTGCATTTTAGTTGAGGGGTGACAAAGATTTTTATACTTGAACTCATCCTTATGAAATAGAAAATATATTTTCTAAGTGGAAGAAAGGGTAAGATGAATGCAAGAATTTTTTTACAGAAATAAAGAACATTATTGTGACATGGGGATGTTTGAAATGTATCTTAAAAGGAATATGAAGCATTATAAGGATGTCAAGCAGAGGAGAAATGTAACTCCAATAATTGCATGGAAAACAAATTAGAGAGAGATTGAAGGTAGCAAAGCTAATAAAAAGCCCCTAAAAGAGTTCAAATAGCATATAGTGAAATGGCATTCATAAAGCTAAGGAGGAGATAGATCAAATGGAGGTCAAAAGGTAGACTCTAAGGACTTAGGGATGTTGTGCATAAATTATAGAGAATGAAGTCTGGAGGCTACTACTTGCTCTTCCAAAGGGCCTGAGTTCAATCCAAAGCACTCCTAAAGCAGGTCACAACTGACATAACTCCAGTCCTGAAGGATCATGCAACCTGTCCACGACTATTCAGGAAAAAATAGTATTTTCAATGAAAAAAGAATTAAGTCTAATGATAAAAATGTCATGTTTTCTCTATGAACAACTGAAGAGACATAATTTGAACATTAAAATGAGAAGATTATTAGGCAAGGAGTTTGTGTGCAATACAAAGACACTCAGTGTAAAGTGTCAGAGTTGTGAAGATGCTTACTGGACAGTTAGAATTACAAGCCAAAGATCAAGTAAGTATTGGGAACTGTATATATATATATATATATATATATATATATATATATATATTTCATTCTGATGACCTACATATGGAATTTGACCTAGGTACAAACAGTATTTCTGATTCCTTGTAAGACAGATGATCTCCCACTAAAACCACTAGAGTAAAAATGGATAATGGCAGAGGGATGAAGAATGAGAATTATGGCAAATAAAGTCTGACCAACATAGTGAAACAACATGATTGAATATCAATGCAAAAATTATTATATACAACACAGACAAAATTCATTCTGTAATAACATGAATAGGAGTCATTTAATAAAATTGACCTCATGTTTGGAAACCAACCCTCAAAACATACATGAAGACTGGAATTGTTCTGAATATGTTTTTAACTCAATGAAAGTAACCTAGAAACTAACCATAAAATAATTGATAGAAACTTCTTATATTCTGTGGGTTGTATCATGGGTATTCTGTACTCTTTGGCTAATATCCACTTATCGGTGAGTACATATCATGCATGTTTTTTTGAGTCTGGGTTACCTCACTCAGGATGATATTTTCTTCTTCCATCCATTTGACTTCAAAATTCATCATGTCTTAAGTTTTAATAGCTAAATAGTATGTGTAAATAAACCACATTTTCTGCATCTATACTTCGGTTGAGGGACATCTGGGTTCCTTCCAGCTTTTGGCTATTACGAATAAGGTTGCTATGAACTTACTGGAGCATGCATCCATGTAGTATGGTAGAATATAATGAATCTGGAAAAATTCTACTAAGTATCTTCAATAGATATTAAGAGACAATTCATAATTGTGAGTTCCCATATTAGGACTAAGACAGAAACTCAATAACTTATGTTTGTGCATTCCAAGAATTAAGGAAGAAAACAAATTTACCCCGCAATTAGGAAAGAATGTATAAGAACCTCAACAGTCAAATAAATAAAAAGAAATCTAATTTAGGACTTTCATAAGAAAAACTGTGTATAGGAATTTAAGAATAAATAACAAAATAACAATGCAATTAAAAAAAAAAATAAGAATGCCTTGTTGATTTAAGAACTCATCATAGCGTTACTCCAGATCTGGTAAGGATATTTTAGGAGATAAAAATTATAGACAACCTTTTATGTGGACACAAATACAAAAAATGAAGTATCATTTCAGATACAGAAATAAAAATAGAACATATCAGAATTAGATGATATTTGTTCCTAGCATTCATGGGTAGTTTATCATTTAAAAATCATTCAATGTGAACAAAGTTAAAATGAGAACACTCATATGAGCATTTCAATAGGATTAGAAATGTCATTTGAAAAATTTCAAAACTTCGTAATAAAACCTTTTAGTGAGCTATAAATGGAAAGGAACATATTCATGGTAAGAAAATAAATTACAAAAAAATGTAGTAAACCACATCACAATCAATCAATGACCATGACATTTCACCATGAATAGTTGTTTTTTTTAAGTTTACTTAAAATATCACATTTGAAAAAATATATACACTGCAGGTCCAAACAGTGTAAAAATTAAAACAAATTAAAGACATAAACACTGTAAGAGTTGAATTAGCTTTTATTATTTGCAGACAAGAAGATTGTATTCCTATTGATTCAAGAAATTTATGCCCAGCAATAAATTTGAATAAATTTCCAGCAATAAACTGGAACTGAATTTAAAAGTCAAAATAAAAAAGTCAATTTTATTTCAGAAACAAAAAATTCAATTTGAAAAATATTACACATATGAAAAATATAAGTATATATATTACATATATTTAGTTAAGTATAATCATCAAGTTTTAATACTAATCTGTGTATGTTCATGGATGTATCTTTCAGGTATGATTAATATCTATAATAAACCATGAGAAAAGAAGATCATTCTAGATACATAGCTCTATATTGTAGGAATATAGCTAGTTGAGTCAGTTAAGAGAACTATTTTGCCTAAAGAAGTTACTTTGCCTGTGAGAATTATCATTGACTTATGTTGAAGATTTTCAGTATACTTGCTACATTGTTCCTATTGTTTTCAGACTTGCCTAGTCTTTCATATTCACATATACAAAATTATTTATAATCATTGCTAGGAAGAAGTATACATGTGTATATATATGCATATAATTATATATATATATATATATATATATATATATATATATAGAGAGAGAGAGAGAGAGAGAGAGAGAGAGAGAGAGAGAGAAATCTGGCTTATATAAACACCTTCACTAATTATACTGCATAAAAATAAATATCAAAAATAAATTTGCTAAAACTTATGAATCATTTTGCATAGAAAAATACATGATTTTAGAAAACTAAAGTAACCAGATGGACAATTAATAAAATGTAAATTCTCAAAATGCTAGAAAATCTGCCTTGATTAGTGGATAATTAACCAAATCCAAATAAAGATATCAGGAGATACTTAGAGAGTTAGCAGGTGATTTCAGAATCCACAAAATTATACAAAAAAGGGTTTTTTCAGTATTTTTTAGACCAAGAGCAATCAAGAGGAATTTGCTACTAGGTTAAAAATTCCTACTACAAAGAGCTAACCATTAACAGCATGTTTAATTGGCAAAAGGATGAGAATGTTAATTAATAGAACAAAATTTAAAATCCACAGTCAAACTAACAAATACAGGGTCATCTTATTTAGATGAAGTCCCTTTATTTATTCAGAAGTCCCTGCGGTACTTTGGAGAGATATTTTATTCAATAAATAGTTCTGTATCAAGTGAATATACTTATGAGAACAACATCTGATTCTGGGTAGACTTTTAGAATCGTAATGGTGAATATATATAACATTCTATTCAGTAAAGAGAATCATTAAACTTTTGTAAAATATTTTAAAAGCATTTATAGTATATGGAAATTTCCCCAAGAACCCAAAGCAAATAAACATATCTGATGAAAGAAGAAATCTAAAGCCTGGTCAGAGCAATGAAGTGTGCAGAACTGGATCCTTGGCAGATTGATAGTCCAACCACTACCAGGCTATTGTGGTGGAAAATCTATTTTGCTCATTTTAAAGTTAAGAAGTTGGCTCCCTCCATCATCACCTAATTCCCATTACTGGTCAGTTTTACTTTGGAAGTGGGAGGCAATGTATATTTTTTATCATGTTAATCTCCATATTGCAAGAGTTTTGATTTGAGCATTATAATGGACTACTCATTTTCTCCCATTGAAATAGCAAGGTCTCTACTCCAGGCATGGTACTCCATGGTGTGCTCTCTTTTACACTCACTTGACTGAGCATTTCAGAATTGTAAAAGTTATACACTAAGAAGGTCACGTAGAGAAAAACAAGTGCTACTTTCAACATTTGCAGTTCATCTCCTAGGTATAGAAGGCTACTCTTAAGAAAAGCAAACTTCCTTATATCTTCCTCCTTAGCACAGAGATCCTAATCAAAGTAAAATTAAGCCATAGAAACATTGAATTCTAAAACTCAGATGAAATGGACAGCTTTTATTTTGAAATGTGTGCTCCAGAAAAAGACAAGTATACTGAAAATGTACTGAATTTAATGTTCATATGGATTTTTAATTTCAATCCATTTTGGAAATAGGCTATGATTTTTAGCTGACTCCACGATTTTAAATTTGTAAATCAAGTGGTTGAAGTTTAGATGATCACATTTTCATAAGCTAATATATGGTCTATATCATAATACATCCCTCACACACGAAAGAAAATTGAGCACAGAAAGTTCCTATGACACATAATAACCAAAATGTTAAATGTACCAAAAAAGAAAGGAAACTAAAAAGAGAAAAGGAAATATACCAAGTTATATATAAAAGGTCAACTAGAATAGCCTCTGACTGTTCAATAGAGACTCTGAAAGCCAGAAGAGCCAGGTTATATGTTCTGCAAGATCTAAGAAACCAAAGAAGTCAGCCCATACTATTATACCTAGAAAAACTATCTATCAAAATTGATAGAGAAAAATCATGTCAGGATAAAAAAAAAAGTATAAACGATTTTGTCTACCAATCCAGCTCTGCAGAAATCCCTAGAAGCAAAATTTCTAAAAATTATGAATATTAAATTTCTGAAAGGAGGCTAAGTATATACAAGAAGACACACAGAATAGATAATCCCAGAAAAATTAATCAAAGGGGGGCACAACAATAAAATAAAGGAATTTAATAAACATTCCTTGTTATTAACTCCCACTAGTAATGGTCTCAATTCACCCAATAAAAAGACAGACTGATTGGATTGTATTAAAAAAACAGGATCCAGCTGAGTGTGGTGGTTTATGCATTTAATCCTAGCACATGGGAGACAAAGGCATGGAATTTTCTATGGGTTCTATATGACAAGCTCCAGACTAGTCGGGGCTACATGGAAAGGTATCTCAACAAAAGAAGGAAGGAAGGATGGAAGGAAGGAAGGAAGGAAGGAAGGAAGGAAGGAAGGAAGGAAGGAAGGA
>NC_034613.1:40274886-40277229 GCF_900095145.1 Mus pahari | reverse complement strand
CTACATAGTGAGGTCAAGGTCAGACTCGCAGACGAGGGAAAGAAAGAAAGAAAGAAAGAAAGAAAGAAAGAAAGAAAGAAAGAAAGAAAGAAAGAAAGAAAGAAAGAAAGAGAGGAAGTAAGGAAGTAAGGAAAAGAAAGACAAAATTTATATTTCTGCTTATCCAAGAAACATTCTTCACCACCAAGAACAAACATCATCTTTAGGGTAAAAGGATGAAAAAAGGCATTCCAAGCAAATGGAATCAAGAAGCAACCAGGTATCACTATTTAATACCTGACAAACCAGACTTCAAACCAAAACTAATCAAAGGAGATAGAGAAGGACACTACATACTTATCAAAGGAAAAACCCATGAAAAAGATATTACTAATTGGGTTGGGGAGCAGGGTGAGGGGAGGGTATAGTGGACTTTCAGGATAGCATTTGAAATGTAAATGAAGAAAATATCTAATAAAAATTTGTTTAAAATTTAAAAACAGATATTACAAATCAAAATATTTATACTAAAATCGAGGGCAATAAAGTTCATGAAAGAAACATGACCACAGGTAAAATTATATACTGACCCTAATACAGTATGTAATTTCAATATCCCACTTTGGCCATTAGATATGACATCTAGACAAAAGCTAAACAGAGAAACACTGGAATTAAATAAGACCATGAATGAAATGAAGCTAATTGATATCTACAGAACATTCTACCAAAACACTAAAGAATATACTTTCATCTCAGCTTCCCAAGGAATTTTCTTCAAATTTCATATCATACTTAAGACACAAACCAAGTCTCAAAAGATATTTCAAAACATAAATTAAAGCCAAGCTGCCCTGAGCAGCCTGCTATCCTAGGCAGACCTCAATTCTCCTACCACCTCTGCCCTCTCATATCAGACCTTCAGATCATGAAGCATACAGGTATGCTTCCCTTCTTCCACCCATCTTTCCTGCTTGATGAGTCCTCTGGGGCATACCTTAAGCAACCTGCTACCCCAAGGAGACCCCCCAATCTCCTGCCTCCTCTCCACCCACCTTTATCTGACCTATGGATTCTAAGTCATACAGACCTGCTGATCCAGAACCATATAGCCCAAGGATACCCAACAAAGGCGTGCCCCTCCAGGACCATAAAGGTTAACCCCCCTACCAATATCTACTACAACAGGAACATCCAGGAGCCAAAGACATCCAGATAGAAAAAAAAAAGCCCTCAAAAGAGCACAATCAACAAAAGCCAGGGAAATATGACACCTTCAGATCCCAGCTACCCAACTACAACAGACTCTGGATATCCTAATGATATTTAAGCACACACACACACACACACACACACACACACACACACACACATATGCACGCACACAGACAAATGACTTTAAATCCAATCTTATAAAGATGATAAAAGCCTTTAATGAGAAAATAAATACCTTAAAGAAATACAGGAAAAGATAATTTTTAAAGAGAAAACAAATAAATCCCTTATAGGTACAAAGGAAAATACAATGAAACAGCTGAAGTAAATAAATAAAACTGTTCAAGACCTGGAATTGGAAATAGGATCAATAAAAAAATACACAAACAGAGGGAATCCCAGAGATGGAAAACCTAGGGAACAGAACAGGAACAATAAATGCAAGTATTACCAACAGAATACAGGAAATGGAAGAGAGAATGGCAAACATAGAAGATACAATAGAAGAAATTGATATATCAGTCAAAGAAAAGTTAAGTCTAAAAACTTCCTGATACAAAATATCCAGAAATTCTGGCATACCATGAAATGACCTAAGAATAATAGGAGTAGACTAGGTAAAGAGGCCCAACTCCAAGGCCCAGAAAATATTCTAAACAAAATCATAGAAAAAACTTTCCCAACCTAAAGAAAAGAGATGCTTATGAGCATACAAGTAACTTATAGAACAAGATTAGACTGGACCAGAAGAAACCCCCCCGCCACATAATAATCAAAATATAAAATCTGCAGAACAAAGAAAGAATATTAAGAGTGGCAAGGGAAAAAGGCCAGGCAACATACAAAGGCAGATCTATCAGAATTGCATGCTACTTCTCGACAGAGACTCTAAAAGCTAGAAAGGCCTGGACAGATATCTTGCAACTTCTAAAAAAAAATACAGACGCCAACTTATACTACTATACCTAGCAAAACTCTCAATTACCATAGAGGTATAAAACAAAATATTTGAAGACAAATCCAATTCAGACAATATAAATCCATAAAGCCAGCCATACAGAATATACATTCAAAAAAACTCCAAGCCAAGGAATATAACTACATCCAAGAAAACACAGGAAGTAATTCCATACCAACAAAAGCAAGCAA
>NC_034613.1:40270650-40274695 GCF_900095145.1 Mus pahari | reverse complement strand
TCATTAATATCTCTCAACATCACTGGACTCAATTCCTCAATGAAAAGCCACATCCCACAGAATAGATGCAAAAACAGGATCCATTATTCTGCTGCATATAAGAAACACACCTCAGCAATAAAGATAGACATTACCTCAGAGTAAAGGGCTGAAAAACAGGTTTCCAAGCAAGCTATATCAGACAATCTAATATCTAATATAATAGAATTTCAATCAAAATTAATCAAAAGAGATATAGAAAAGCACTTCATATTCATAAGAGGAAAAAAATGTATCAAGGCAATACCTCAATACTGAATATCTATGTTCCAAACACAACAGCACCCACATTCATAAAAGAAACATTGCTAAAAGTTAAATCGTGCATCAAACCACACACATTAATAGTGGGAGACTTCAACACCTTACTCTCACCAACTGACAGGTCATTTAGACAAAAACTAAACAGAGAAATAAACCAAGAGACATTATTAATTGAGTAGACCTAACAAATATCTATAGAATATTTCACTCAAATGCGCACACACACACACACACACACACACACACACACACACACACACAAATACCTTCTTCTCAACACCTCATGTATCCTTCTTCAAAAAATGACAGTATAGTCAACCAAGCCTCAACAGATACAAGAAAACTAAAAATAAAGCCATGTATTTTATCAGACCACTATAGATTAAAGCTGGACTTCAACAACAAAATAAACACCAGAAAGCATGCATCCTCATGGAAATTAAAAACTCTCTACTCAGGGACAACATAAAGAAAGAAATTAAAGACTTTCTAGAATTCAATGAAAACATAGGCACACCATAACCAAATTTATGGGACACAAAGAAGGCAGTGCTAAGAGGAGAGTTCATAGCACTGAGGGCCTCCATAAAGAAATAAAACAGTTCTCATATCAGCTATTTAAAGTATACATGAAAACTGTATTTAAAAAAAATAAAGAGGAGGGAGAAGAGGAGGAGAAGTCAGCATGTGCACTAAAGAGGAGTAGAAGGTAGGAAATAATCAAAATCACAGATGAAATCAGTTAGAAACAAAGATAACAATATAGAGAATCAATGAAACCAAGAGCTGGTTCTTTGAGAAAAATCAACAAAATAGACAAACTCGTAACCAAACTAACCAAAAGACAGAGAGACAATATCCAATAAACAAAATTAGAAATGAAAAGGAAGAGATGACAACAGACAATGAGGAAATCCAAATTTCTTTTATTTTATGTTTCGGCATGTGTCTTGTATCTCTGATCTTACTAATGCTTTTAACATGAAGGCATGTTGGATTTTATCAGGCTTTTTCAGCATCTAATGAAATGATCATGTGATTTTTTTTCTTTCAGTTTGTTTATCTTGTATACAAGAAATGCAGACATGAAGGATGGAACAGAGACTGAGGGAATGGTCAACCAATAACAGGGCCAATTTATGACCCATACCATGGACAAGCACCAATCCCTAACACTAATAATGATACTCTGTTATGCTTGCAGACAGGAGCATGTTGTCCTCTGAAAGACTCTACCCAGCAGCTGATTCAGACAAATACAGATACTACAGCCTAACTGTGGATGGAGCTTGGGGACTTATATGGAAGAATAGAAAGGATTCTACAAGAAGACCAACAGAGTCAATTAACCTGAACCCTTAGGGTTCCCAGAGTCTGAACCACCAACCATATAACATACATGGTCTGGACCTAGGCCTACCAGTATGTAGCAGATGTACAGCTTGGTCTTCATGTAGATCCCAAACAACTGGAGCAGGAGCTATCCCAAATGTTGTTGCCTATCTATGGGATATGTTCTTCTAGATAGTCTGCCTCATTTGGCCTCCATAGGAGAGAATGCACTTAGCCCATCAAAGAGGATAAACAACCCCAATAGATATACAAGGGTAGGGGGAGACACAGTGTATCCCCACCCACTCAGACAAGAAAGGTAGGGGAGATGGGGGGAAGGATTGTGGGAGGGGTGACTGGGAGGGCACTAGTGAGCAGGATATAAAATAAATTTTAAAAAAGAATGTTTGAAAAAGCTGTACAGAATCATAGTGCTTTGTGTTTATCTTTATGTATATATACACATTGATATCATTGAAATGAAAAATAATGTTTTAAATGCTATATAGAAAACATTATCCTTAATAACTATTTTAAAAACTAAAAAAGAAAGAGAATTAAAATACTGCATCCTATTTTACCACCATGGATTAAAGCTGGATATCAATAATAGAAATGGCAAAAAGTATATAAACTCTTGATAACCAAACAAGTAGTCACTACTGAATGAAATTGTGTCAAGAAAATAATCAAAACAGAAAAAAAACTTTTTAGAATTTAATGAAAATTAAATTTAAAAACACACAAATCTATAGTACTCAATAAAGGCAGTTACAAAAGGAAAGTATATTGCATTAAGTGCCTATGTTTTGAAACCTAGGTAAATACTACATTAATAACTTAACAACTTACTTGACAACTCTAGAAAAACAAAATGGGCCAATACCCAAAAAGTAGACTGGTAGGAATAATCAGACTCTGGGATGAATGAAAAGAAATAGAAACAAACCAAAAAACAGCAATGTGAAGAATCAATGAAACAGAGCTAATTATTTAAGAAAATCAACAAGTTTGAGAATTCTTCAGTGAAATTAATCAAATAATAGATAATTTCTAAATTGTAAATGAGAATTTACAACAGACACTAAGGAAACTCAGAAAAGCATAAGAACATACTTTTTAAAAAGTGCTGCTCTTCCAGCTGGTGCCTTACTCGGGATGGGTAGAGCACCAGCTTATTTGTTCACCTGAATAAATCATAGTCTCAAGGCCTCCAGGAGGTATGCTACATGCAGGACAACTGTTCTGCTGCACACAGAGCAACAGACATCACAATCTGAAGGCTTCCCAGAAGAACAGCTACACACTGCTACACACTGCTCCTTGGAAGACCCAACCATCTGAAGGCCACCCAGGACATCTGCTGAAATCAGGACAATAAATCAGGAATTTGTCTGCCTCTATAAGACCCCACAGTATGAAGGCCTTACCGGAGGTCTACTATAGCCAGGGCCACAGGCCTACCAGGAGACTGGTAGCAACCCAGGGATACAAGAAGCAGGCACAGAGACGCTCAGACCAGCAAACACCAAGGATGGCCAGATGGTGAGAGGCAAACACAAGACCATAAGCAAGAGAAGTGAATATACCTTGGCAATATCAGAATCTAGTTCTTCCACCACAGCAAGCCTTGGATACACCAACACACTGGAAAATCAGGAAGCTGACCTGAAATCCTATCTCAACAAGATAATAGAGTCCTCTAAAGTGGATATAAATAACTCATTGAAAGAAATACTGAAAAACACAGGTAAACAAGTAAAAGCCCTTAAAGAGGAAACAAATTCCTTAAAGAAATTCAGGAAAACACAATCAAATAGGTAAAAATATTGAACAAATTGTCCCAAGACCTCTAAAAGTGGAAGTAGAACCAATAAAGAAAACACAAATGGATGCAATCCTTGAAGTGTAAAACCTAGTAAAGAAGTCAGGAATTACAGATGTAAGCATCACCAACAGAATACAAGAGATAGAACAGAGAATCTAAAGTATAGAAGATACCTTAGAAGAATTCAAAACATAAAAACTCCTAACACAAAACATCCAGGAAATCCAGGACACAATGAAAAGACCAAATCTAAGAATAATAGGAATAGAGAAGAGCTAAGATTACCAGCTCAAAAGACCAGAAATCATCGTCAACAAAATCATAGAAGAAAACTTCCCTAACCTAAAGAAAGAGATAACCATGAACATAAAAGAAGTCTATAGAACACCAAATAGATTGGATTAAAAAGGAAAGTCCTCTAGTCAGATACAAGAATATTGAAATAATCCCATGCATCCTATCTGATCACCATGACTGGTATTTAATAAATAGAAAGAAAGAAAGAAAGAAAGAAAGAAAGAAAGAAAGAAAGAAAGAAAGAAAGAAAGAAAGAAAGAAAGAAAGAAAGAAAAAGAAAGAGAG
>NC_034613.1:40265891-40270275 GCF_900095145.1 Mus pahari | reverse complement strand
AGGAAAGGAAAGGAAAGGAAAGGAAAGGAAAGGAAAGGAAAGGAAAGGAAAGGAAAGGAAAGGAAAGGAAAGGAAAGGAAAGGAAAGGAAAAAGGAAGCCTACATACCCATGGGTTTCTCTGTATAGCCCTGGCTGTCCTGGAACTCACTTTGTAGACCAGGATAGCTTCGAACTCAGAAATACACCTGCCTCTGCCTCCCAAGTGCTGGGATTAAAGGTATATGCTACCACTGCCCTGTGATTCTTTGTATCTTCCTCTTTGTTTCTATTTGGTTGATTTCAACTCGGAGATTGAGTATTTCCTGCAGTCTACAACAACTCTCTACTCAATGGTAACTTGGTCAGGAAATAAAAATAATAAAAAAAGTAAAAATATCCTGGAATTAAATGAGAATTAAGACACAGCATACCCAAACTTATGGGACACAATGAAAGCAGCACTGAGAGGAAAATTCATAGCACTAAGTTCCCTGGTAACAAAATTGGAGGGATCTTATAATAGCAACTTAACAGCACACTTGAGAGCTCTAGAACAAAAAGAAGCAGATACACCCAAGAGGAGTAGACTCCCAGCATTTGGGAGGCAGAGGCAGTTGGATTTCTGAGTTTGAGGCCAGCCTGGTCTACAAAGTGAGTTCTAGGACAGCCAGGGCTATACAGAGAAACCCTGTTTTGAAGAACAACAACAAAAAAACCACACACACACACACACACACACACACACACACACTAAAATTAAGAACAATGCAAGGCTGCCCACTTTCCCTGTATATATTCTCCTTGTATCTAGCTAGAGCAATAAGGCCACAAAAGGAGATCAAGGAGATACAAATTGGCAATGAAAAAAGTCAAGGTATCACTATTTGCAGATGATGGGATGGTATATATAAGCAATCCCAAAAATTCTACTAGAAAACATCTATAGCTGATAAATAACTTCAGTAAAGTGGCTGGATATAAAATTAACTCAAACAAATCAGTAGTCTTGCATTATAAAAATGATAAACAGGCTGAGAAAGAAATTAAGGAAACAAAACCCTTCACAATATTCATGATAGCTATGTTATTATATAAAATACCTTGGAGGTAAAGTTAACCAAACAAGTGAAAGATCTGTATGACAAGAACTTCAAGTCTCTCAAGAAAGAAACTTAAGACCTCAGAAAATAGAGAGATCTCCCATGCTCATGGATTGGTAGAATTAACAGTAAAAACCGCCATCTTACCAAAAACAATCTACAGATTCAGTGTAATCTCGATTAAATCCCAACACAATTCTTCAAAGATGTGGAAAGAGCAATTCTCAAATTTATCTGGAAAAAACAAAAAGTATAGAATAGCTAAAACAATTTTTGTTTTGTTTTGATTCCTTATGCATGGTATGTACTCACTGATAAGTGGATATTAGCCAAAAATAAAAACAAAAAACAAACAAAAAAAACCAGAATACCCAGGACACAACCCACAGGACTCAAGAAGTGTAACAAGCAGAAGGACCAAAGTAAAGATGCCTTAATCCCGCTTTGGAGGGAAAAGAAAGCAGTCAAAGGGGGGAGAGAGAAGGAGGGACCTGGGTGGGACAGGAGACAGGGAGGGAAGGGTGAATGTGATCAGGTATTGAGAGGAACAGGACTGAAACCCTGAGGGCCAGAAGAAAGAATGGAAACAGGCAACCTCAGGATGTAAGAGTTGGGAGGACCCTCCAGAATGCACTAGAGACCTGGGAGGTGGGAGACTCTCAGGACTCAAAGGGAGGGACCATAGATGAAATGACCTACAGTGGGGAGAGGGAACTTTTAGAGCTCACCTCCAATGGAGGGACAAGACCTCAAGTGGAGGGATGGGGTTGCCATTCTACAGTCAAAAGCTCTGACTCATAATTGTTCCTGTCTGAAAGAACTGCAGGGACAAAAATGGAGAAGAGTATCAGAGAAAGGAGTTCCAGTGACAGGTCCCAGCTGGGATCCAGCTCAAGGGGAGGCCCGGGCCCTAACACTGTTACTGATGCTGTGGTATGCTTGCAGACAGGAGCCTAGCATGGCTGACCTATGAGAGGACCAACAAGCAGCTGCAAGAGTCAGATGTAAATACTGGCATCCAACCAATGGACAGAAGCTTGGGGCCCCTGTGGTTGGATTGAGAAAAAGCTGGAAGAAGCTGAGGAGGAGGGCAGCCCCATGGGAAGACCAGAAATCTCAAAGATCCTGGATCTCCAAGATCTCTCAGATGCTGAGTCACCAACCAGGCAGCATACAGCAGCTGATATGGGGCACCCAGCACATATACAGCTAAGAACTTCCTGGTCTTGCCTCAGTGAGTGAAGTTATACCTAACCTTCAAGAGACTTGAGGCTCCAGGGAGTGAGAAAGCCCTGGTGGTGTGGGGGTGGAGGTCGGAACATCCTCTTGGAGAATGGGATGAGGGGGAGTTATGGCATGGGGAGTGGTCATGTGAGGGGGGAACTGGGAGGAGGATGAAGTCTGAACTCTAAAAAACAATTAAAGAGGACAGGCATGGTAGCGCACTCCTTGAATCCCAGCACTCAGGAGGCAGAGGCAGGCGAATTTCTGAGTTCGAGGCCAGCCTGGTCTACAAAGTTAGTTCCAGGACAGCCAGGGCTACACAGAGAAACCCTGTCTCGAAAAAAAACAAAAAAACAAAAAAAAAAAGAATTAAAGAATAAAAATAAATAAATTTTAAAAATGTGTCCCCATGAAACATTGGCCATTTGGTTTAGGTTAACTGAATGCATTTATTAATAAATACATACTACAAAAGACAGATCAAAATCAAATATACAATTAAACAGACTAATAAATACTAGTGAAATAGAAGCAGTAGTTAAAAATCTCCCAGACCCTCTCTATATTCCTTCTTCAAAAAAAAAATAAAAATAAAAATAAAACATTAGCCCAGATTCAGGTGTATCTAGGGAACAATTCTGCCAGACATTTAAATAAAAACTAATGTCATTACTACTCCAATTATTCACTATTATCCTGATACCAGAACAATATAAATACCAAACAAAAAATAAAATTATAGACTCATACTCCTTATGAACATATATGCAAAAATGTTCAATAAAATATGTGTAATCAAAATCCAATAAAAGATCAAAACAATGATCCACTATAATTAAGTAGACCCCATCCCAGGGATACAAAGATGATTTTAACATAAGTAAATCAATAAATGTTATCCAGCACATAAACCACATGGTCATCTTATTAGACGCAGCAAAAACTTTTAACAAAATCTAAAACCCTTTGATGATAAAAATGCTGGAATGGCTAGGGATCCAAAGGACATAGTTAAACATTATAAAGGCAATTTACAATAAGACCATCACCATCATCAACCTAAATGTCAAGAAACTGAAAGCATTTCCACTATAATCAGGAACAAGGCAAGATTATTCAGTTTCTCTATACCTATTCAATATAATACTTAAAGTCTTAACTAAAGAAATAAGACAAATGGATGAAATCAAGGGGATTTACATAAGCAGGGAAGAAGTCAAAGTATTCTTATTTTCAGATGGCATGACTTTAAAAGACCCTAAAAATCTGTAGGGGTCTGAAACCCCATAGAAGGAACATCAATATGAACTAACCAGTACCCCCAGAGCTCCTTGGAACTATACCACCAATCAAAGAAAACACATGGTGGAACTTGTGGCTCTAGCTATATTTGCAGCAGAGGATGGCCTAATCGATCATCAATGAGAGGAGAAGCCCTTGGTCCTGAGAAGGCTCTATGCCCTAATATGGAAATGCCAGGACCAGGAATGGGAGTGGGCGGTTGGGGAGCAGGAGGAGGAGAAGGGGAGAGGGATTTTCGGGGGGGGGGGAACTAGGAAAGGGGATAACATTTGAAATGTAAAGAAAATATCTAATAAAAAAAGAAAAAATCCCTGAAAACTAATAGAGCTGATAAACACCTTCAGCAATGTAATACGACACACATAGAAATCAGAACACACAAAATTTTAAAACAGAACAATCAGAATCATTCTATATGCAAATGGCAAACAGACTGAGCAAGAAATTGTGGAAAGAGTCCATTTCACATTAGCTTTTAAAAAATCTTAGGATAAATCAAACCAGGTGATTTGTTTATTTTTCCAATTTTTATTAGGTATTTACTTCATTTACATTTTAAATGCTATCCCCAAAGTCCCCTATACCCTCCGCTCCTGTTACCCTTCTTGGCCCTGGTGTTCCCCATGTACTGGGGCATATAAGGTTTGCAAGACCAAGGGGCCTCTCTTCCCAATGATGGCCGACTAGGCCATCTTCTGCTACATATGCAGCTAGAGACACGAACTCTGGGGGTGCTGGTTAGTTCATATTGNTGTTCCACCTATAGGGTTGCAGACCC
>NC_034613.1:40263785-40264714 GCF_900095145.1 Mus pahari | reverse complement strand
AACATTTTTTGAGGTGTTTCTCAGCCATTCGATATTCCTCACTTGAGAATTCTTTGTTTAGTTCTGTGCCCTATTGTTTAATGGGGATATTTTGTTTTCTTGAGTTCTTTATATATAATGTATATTAGTACCCTATCTGATTTAGGATTGGTAAAGATCCTTTCCAAATCTGTTGTTGGACTTTTTGTCTTGTTGACAGTGTCTTTTGCCTTACAGAAGCTTTGCAATTTTATGAGGTCCCATTTGTCAATTCTAGATCTTACAACACAAGCCTTTACAGTTCTATTCAGGAATTTTTCCCCTGTGCCCATATTTTTGAGGCTTTTCCCCACTTTCTACTCTATAAGTTGCAGTTTCTGTGGTTTTATGTGGAGTTCCTTGATCCACTTAGACTTGACCTTAGTACAAACAGATAAGAATGGATCAGTTCTCATTCTACTACATGATTACAGCCAGTTGTGCCAGCACCATTTGTTGAAAATACTGTCTTTTTTTCCACTGGATGGTTTTAGCTCCTTTGACAAAGATCAAGTGACCATAGGTATGTGGAATCATTTCTGGATCTTCAATTCTATTCCATTGATCTACCTATATGTCACTATACCAGTACCATGCAGTTTTTATCACAATAGCTCTGTAGTACAGTTTTAGGTCAGGCATAGTGATTCCCCCAGAGATTCTTTTATCATTGAGAAGAGTTCTTACTATCCTAGGTTTTTTGTTATTCTGGATGAATTTGCAAATTGCCCTTTCTAACTCTNTGAAGAATTGAGGTGGAATTTTTTATGGGCATTGCATTGAATCTGTAGATTGCTTTCGGCAAGATTGCCATTTTCACTATGTTGATCCTGCCTATCCATGAGCATGGAAGATCTTTNCATCTTCTGAGATCTTTGATTTTTTTCTACAGAGACTTAAAGTTCTTATCA
>NC_034613.1:40260528-40261458 GCF_900095145.1 Mus pahari | reverse complement strand
AACTTTGGGTTGGAAGTCAAGTTTATTTGATATTAGAATGGCTNCTCCAGNTTGTTTCTTCAGACTGTTTGCTTGAAAAATTGTTTTCCCGCCTTTTACTCTGAAGTAGTTTCTGTCTTTTTCCCTGAGATGAGTTTCCTGTAAGCAGCAAAATGTTGGGTCTTGTTTGTGTAGCCAATGTTAGTCTATGCCTCTTTATTGGGGAATTGAGTCTGTTGATATTAAGAGATAGTAAGGAAAAGTAATTGTTGCTTCCTGTCATTTTTCTTATTAGAGTTGGTTTTCTGTTCTTGTGGCTGTCTTCTTTTAGGTTTCCTGAAGGATTACCTTCTTGTTTTTTCTAGGGTGTGGTTTCTATCTTTGTACTGGTGTTTTTCCGTTATTATACTGTGAAAGGCTGGATTCATTGAAAGATATTGTGTGAATTTGGTTTTGTCATGGAATACTTTGGTTTTTACATCTATGGTAATTGAGAGTTTTGCTGGGTATAGTAGCCTGGGCTAGCATTTGTGTTCTCTTAGGATCTGTATAACATCTGTCCAGGATCTTCTGGCTTTCATAGTCTCTGGTGAGAAGTCTGGAGTAATTCTAATAGGCCTTCCTTTGTATGTTATTTGAGCTTTTTCCCTTACTGCTTTTCATATTCTGTCTTTACTTAGTGCATTTGTTGTTCTGATTCTTATGTGTTAGAAGGAATTTCTTTTCTGGTCCAATCTATTTGGGGTTCTGTAGGCTTATTGAATGTTCATGGGTATCTCTTTCTTTAGGTACGGGAAGATTTCTTCTATACTTTTCTTGAAGATATTTGCTGGCCCTTTAAGTTGATAATCCTCATTCTCATCTACTCCTATTATCAGTAGGTTTGGTCTTCTCATTGTGTCCTGGATTTCCTGGATGTTTTGAGTTCAGATCTTTTTGCATTTTGCATTT
>NC_034613.1:40258776-40260003 GCF_900095145.1 Mus pahari | reverse complement strand
TCTGAGACACTCAAATACTAGTGTGACCCAGCTCCTGTTATCCTGGGATCCTGTTGTCCTAGGATCCTGGGCATGTTACAATGCGTGGAAGTGGTATCTCCTTTGAGGACAATGGAGTTGTCTGGTCTGTTGGAAACCAAGTTAAACCTGAACTGATTAAAAGGAACCTGAGCCTCTGGTCAGGAAAGGCTCTGTTGTTCTTGTTCCTGCTGTCTCAGACCCATCACTATCGGATTGGAGCACCTATTGTGTTCCAATCACCAGTGATCCTAAGGTCACTTGGGCAGTCCGCAAGGGACCATGGGGGTATCCACCAAATCTGTGCCCTAGGTGACTTGGTGCTGGCACAGACCGGAAAGGATTTGTGCCCCTGCTCAGGCCGGTTCTCTGCTTCCCTAGAGTTATCTCATGTCCTGTGTGCAATTGGATTGGAGCAGAAGTTGTGTTCCATTCACCAGTGATCCTAAGATCACTTGGGCAGGCCCCTAGGGACTGTGGGGGTGTCCATTGAATCCACGCCCTAGGTGATCCAGTGCTGGTTCAGACTTTAAGGGGCTTGTGCCCCTTGTCAGGCCGGTTCTCTGTTTCCCTAGTGCTGTCTCAGGTCCTGTGCACAATTGGATTGGAGCAGAAGTTGTGTTCCACTCACCAGTGATCCTAAGATCGCTTGGACTTTCCTCTAGGGACCATGGGTGTGTCTGCCCTCTCCACGTCCTAGGTGATCCAGTGCTGCCACAGACCAGAAGCCAGGTGATTTATTATACAAGTGAAAGTCTTACATAATCAAATCTTTCAGGCACTGAATAGAGAAGTTAAAGAAGATATCAGGAGATGAAAATATTCCATGCTCACTGAACAATGATTAGTATTGTGAAAAAGGACATCCTAGATTCAACACAATTGTTTTCAAAATTTCAAAACAATTCTTCACAGAAATTGAAAGGTCAATAATCAGCTACATATTGGAACCTGAAAGTTCTAGAATATCTAAAACAATCCTGAATAATAAGGAATGACTGGGGATATATCCACAGAACTGTAGAAATAAAGAGAGCATAGTACTGACATAAGAACAGAATGATGATCAAATAAAAGACCCAGAAATAATGCTACACACCTACAGACATACCTGATTTTATTTATTTATTTATTTATTTATTTATTTATTTATTTATTTATTATTTTCTGTATTTACATTTCAAATGCTATCCCAAAATTTCCCTATAC
>NC_034613.1:40247151-40256896 GCF_900095145.1 Mus pahari | reverse complement strand
CAATGGAGTACTACTCAGCTATTATAAACAATTAATTTATGAAATTTTTGAGCAAATGGATGTATCTGGACATACCTGTTTTTTGACAAAAAAAAATATACTGGAGAAAAGTTATTATCTTCAACAAATGGTGTTGGTCAAACTAGATAGCTGCATATAGAAAAATGAAATAGATTTATATCTATATCAAACCAGCATAAAATTTTACTCCAAATAGATCAAGGGCCTCAATACCATGAACCTGTTAAAAGAGAAAATGGGAAATAGACTTGAACTTATTGGCCCAGGAAATGACTTTCTGAACCGAGTACTGATAACATGGGCACTGAGACTAACAATAAACAGGACCTCTTGAAACTGAAAACCTTCCTTCTCTATGCCAAAGGATACCATCATCCAAACAAAGCTACAGGCTAAAGAATGAGAAATTTTATTACCAATTACATATCTCATAGAGGATTAATATCTAAAATATATAAAGAACTAAAAGAATTAAATATAAAGAAATAAAATAACCCAATGAAAATGTGTGATACAGAACTAAACAGAAAATACTCAAAAGATGGAAACATAATAAATTAGGAGCATTTAAACACTTCAACATCCTTAGCTGTCAGCCATGGTGATACCTCTAGAAGTCATTTATTGTTCTGGATTGTTTTAGCTATCCTAGGTCTTTTGCTTTTCCATATGATATTGAAAATTACTCTGTCAATGTCTTTTTAAAAATATGTGTTGGAATATTGGTGGGAATTACATTGAATTTATAGGTTGCTTTTGATAAAATGTTCATTATCACTGTTAAGCCTACCAATCCATGAGCATGAGAGATCTTTCCATCTTCTGATATCTTCTTCAATTTATTTCTTCAGGGACTTGAATTTCTTGTTATATATGTCTTTTAGTTGCTTTGTTAGAGTTACACCAAGGTGTTTTATATTATAAAGGGAGTTGTTTCCCTAATTTCTGTTTCAGCCCATGTATCATTTATACAAAGGAAGGCTACTGATTTTTGAGTTAACTCTGTGTCTAGGTACTCTTCTGAAGGTGTTTATCAGCTGTGGGTTTTTTCTGGTAGAAATGTGGGATTGCTTATGGACCTCATGAAACTGAAAAGCTTCTGTAAGCCCAAGGATACCACCAATAGGACAAAATGGCAGCCTACAGAACAGGAAAAGATCTTCACTAACCCTATATCCAACAGAAGGCTAATATCTAATATGTATATATATATATCAGAAAAAGCTAGACACCAACAAACTAAATAAATGGGGCACAGAGATAAACAGAGAATTCTCAACAGAAGAATCTCTAATGGCCAAGAAGCACATAGAAATGTTCAATGTCCTTAGTCATCAGGGAAATACAAATCAAAAGGACACTGAGATTCAATCTTACACCAATCAGAATGGCTAAGATAAAACACTCAAAAGACAGCACATTCTGTCAGGGATGTGGATCAAGGGGAACACTCCTCCATTGCTGGTGGGAGTGCAAAGTTGTGCAACTAGTCTGGAAATCAATCTGATGTTTTATTAGAAAATTGGAACGAGTTCTACCCAAATACTAAGCTATACCACTCCTGGGCATATACACAAAAGATGTTCCACCATCCCTCAGGGGCATGTTTTCTATTATGTTCATAGCAGCTTGATACACAATAGCCAGAAGCTGGAAACAACCTAGGTGCCCCTCAACAGAAGAATGGATAAAGAAAATGTGGTAGATCTACACAATGTAATATTATTCAGCTATTGAAAACAAAGATATCATGAATTTTTCAGGCAATAGATGGAACTAGAAAATATCATCCTGAGTGAGGGTAACCCAGACCCAAAATGTCATGCATGGTATGACTTACTTGATATTAGCCATATAGTACAGGATACACACAATTCACTCTATAGACCAAAGAAGCTAACAAGAAGGAAAAGCTAAGTAAGAGTGTTTAAATCTCACTTCAAAGCAATAAAATCATCAATCATGGGAGGCAGATAGAGGGATGGAACTGGGTAGGATAGGGGATAGAGAGGGGAATGGGGAGTTCAAGATCAGGTATGGAGAGAGAAAGGACAGAGGGACAGGAGAATGAATGGAGATATGCAACTTCTGGGGTTGGGGGGGCAACCAGAGACCTAAGATAGGAGAGACTCCCAGGACTTAGCTGAGACACATAGCATTGGTAATATGGAACCTAAAGAGGCCAGAATCTGTAGCCAAGCAGGACCTCTAGTGGAGGGATAATGACACCAACCTACCCTCAAAAGTTAAGACCAAATATTTGTCTTGTCTAGAAGAAATTCAGTGAAGTAGACTGGGGGAATTTCTAAGCAATAACCAGCTCAACTAGAGACCCATTCCATGGGCAAGCACCCGTTTCTGACACTATTAATTAGTGTTATGCTTGCAGACAGGAGCCTAGCATAACTGTCCTTTGAGAGGATCCACCCAGCAGCTGACTAAAACAGACTCAGGCACCCACAGCCAAACAGTGAATGGAACTCAGGGTCTCTTATGAAAGAGTTAGGGGTGGGATAGAAAGCCCTGAAGGGTATAGGAACTCCACAGGAAGACCAATAGAGTCAACTAACCTGTACCCTTGGGGGCTCTCAAGTTAAACTGAACCACTAACCAAAGAGCATGCACAGGCTGGACCTAGCCCACCCATACATATACAGCAGATATATATATTTTGCCTTCATGTGGGTCTCAACTACTGGACTGAAGCCTTGCTCAAAAGCTGTTGCCTGGATATGGAATCTGTTCCCCTACCTGGGCTGCTTTGTCTGGCCTCAGTGGGAGAGGATGTGCTTAGCCCTGCAGAGACTTGATATGCCAGGGTGGAGGGCTACCTGGCACAAGGGCTTCTACCCTCTCAAAGGGAAGGGGAGGGGAAAGTGGGAGAGATTTGTGAAGGGGACTGGAGAGGCAGTTGTTGGGATGTTAATTAATTAATTAATGGGACAAAAGATTTGAAAAAAGGCTACCCCAATACTTATAAATTTATATTCCCATAAAATTATAAAAGTAGTAAACCATTTATGAAACATTTCTGAAATAAACAAGAAATTAGTGGTTTCTGATAAATAGTTTCAAAGGGAATGGCTGGAGAGGGGCAGCTGAGGCCATAATAAAAGGAGCACTTATGAGGATGAAAGTGGTGTATATCTTGATATTGAACTTACATACATGAGAAACTCCATAGAGGTACAGCAACCACACTATATACACATGCAGGTAAATATAATAAATGCTGCAGAAACCTGAGTAAGATGAACTGATTGAATCAATGCAATACCAGTCTCTATTTACCAACTTACCTTAAAATTGAGAGAATTTGTGATTGTACAGGAAAGAAAGTATTCATGAAATTCAAATTGTATTCAGATTTAATTAGAAAATATAAGAGAAGTACTTTGATATGGTAAATGGAATTCATTGAAAATCTATGTATCATATGATGTGGGAATTTCTATTGCTTTGGAAGCTAATACTAGGAGTGAACCCCAGGGCTCTTTGGCTACTAGTCACGGAAACTTTCACTAAGCTAAATCCTCCAAACTGTTTTTGATTTCCTAACTAGTTTAAGAAAATACAATGAAAACAATTTTGCCCATTTGTATAGTATTCTCAAACATTTGGATGGTTAAATGTTAAAGTCCTAAAGATTTGGGAGTAAAAGTATGATAAGGTGACTATACATGTAGAAAATCCTAAAGAATCTATACAAAAAAGTAAAAAGCACAAAACCCCCACCCTATAACTATTAAGTGAACTCAAAAAAAATTCTCTATTTTTTTTTCAAGACAGGTTTTCTCTGTATTGCCCTGGCTGTCCTGGAATTCACTCTGTAGACATGGCTGTCCTCGAACTCAGAAATCCACCTGCCTCTGCCTCCCAAGTGCTGGGATTAAAGGCATGTGCCACCACTGCCTGGCTTTAAGTGAACTCAAAATGAAATGAGATACAAGTTAATCCATGAAAACCACTGTATTCTTGTTTGAGTTGTAAAACAGTACTTTCAAAAATTAGAAACATAAATCAAAAATGTCATGTTCATTGAGATGAATATCATCTAATATTTAGCAATATGTTTAATGAAAAATGTTTTACACTAAAAATACATTGGTGAGAGAAATTAAAATGAAAATAAGTTGAAAGTCAAACATTATCATCAATTATGTGACTCAACTGATATTAAAATTTTTATTCTTTACAAGCTAATATGTTAAATGTTATTGTAGTCAAAATATCATCAAATATTAAAGAAATTGATAAGCCATATATATGTGTAGTCAAAATATCATCAAATGTTAAAGAAATTGATAAGCCATATATATGGCTAGTCAATTTATCAATATCAATATATGATGATATCAACATATCATATTATGTATATATATATGTGTGTGTGTGTGTATATATATATATATATATATATATATATATATATATATATATATGTGTGTGTGTGTGTGTGTGTGTGTGTGTGTGATAAGTAAAAAGAATTGGAAATGCCATCTTGAAATCACAGCACTTATGCCTACTGGCACTGGGCCTAAACACCTCAAACACAACAATCACCTTTGGTTGGAGAAAGGACTGTAAATGCCTCATCACTTCCTGCTGAAGGTAATTCATTGATTCTAGGAAATGGTTAGGCATACTACAGTTAGGCAAATCCACCAGGCTGCCGTGGATAGTTCTAAATCCATGGACACTCAGCTGGCCTTNTTTAAATAAAACTAAAAGTCATGAATATAAGAAGGTCATTTGTAAGAAAGAGTGTGAGAGGAAGAATCCACTACACATATACATGAAATTCTCAAACAAAATTATTAATAAAAAAGGAAAAGAGAGAAAAATCCATAACTGCTAAATCCCTTTTTTCATTTTATTTTTTATTAGATATTTTCTTTATTTACATTTCAAATGCTATCCCCTTTTCTAGTTTCTCCTCCAAAAATTCCCTATCCCCTCCCCCCTCCTCCTGCTCCCCAACCCACCCACTCTCCTTCCTGGTCCTGTCATTACCATATATTGGGGCATAAAGCTGTCGCAGAACCAAGGGCCTCTCCTCCCATTGATGAGTGACTAGGCCATCCTCTGAATGGATCTATTGACAAGAATCTAAAAACACACTTATGAATAGGGATAAACATCATGTTTATGTTGAAATTATCTCCTATATAAGATACAACTCCTTTCTTTTTTTAAGTAATAAAATATATTTTATTAGATATTTTCTTCATTTACATTTCAAATGTTACCCCCTTTCTGAAAGCCCCCTATACCACCCCTACTCCCCCCTGTTTCTATGTGGGTATTCCTCTATCCACCCACCAACTCCCACCTCCCTGCCCTGGAATTCCCCTAAAATGGAACATTAAGCCTTCACAGGACCAAGGGGCTCTCCTCCCATTGATCCCATTGATGCCAGGCAAAGCCATCCTCTGCTACATATGTGGCTGGAGCCATGAATCTCTCTCTCCTTGTGACTCTTCAGTGGGTGCTTTAGTCCCTGGGAGCTCGGGAGAGGTCTGGTTGGTTGATATTGTTGTTCTTCCTTTGGGGTTGCAAACCCCTTCTGCTCCTTCACTCCTTTCTCCATTGGGGACTCCATGCTCAGTCCAATGGTTGGCTGTGAGCATTTTTTTTGCCTCTGTATTTGTCAGGCTCTGGCAGAGCCTTTTAGAAGCTCAGAATACCCAAGATATAATTCATAAGCCATATGAAGCACAAGAAGAAGGAAGACCAAAGTGTGAATACTTCAGTCCTTAGAAGGGGTAACAAAACACCCACGGGAGGAAATACGAAGAAAAAGTGTGGAGCCGAGACTGAAGGAAAGGCCATCCAGATACTACCCCACCTGGGGATCCATCCCATATACAGCTACCAAACCCACATATTATTGTGGGTGTCAAGAAGTGCTTGCTCTACATTTCTTTGCGTGCTTCTCAGCCATTCATTATTCCTCAGTTGAGAATTCTCTGCTTAGCTCTGTAGCCCATTTTTATTAGGGTTATTTGATTCTCTGGAGTCTAACTTCTTGAGTTCTTTGTATATATTGGATATTAGCCCTCTATCAGATGTAGGATTGGTAAAGATTTCCCAATCTGTGAGTTGCCATTTTGTCCTATTGACAGTTTCCTTTGACTTACAGAAGCTTTACACTTTTATGAGATCCCATTTGTCATTGTAGATCTTAGAGCATAAGCCATTGGTATTCTGTTCAGGCAATTTCCCCCTGTGCTGATGTATTTAAGGCTCTTCCCCACTTTCTATTCTATTAGTTTCAGTGTATCTGATTTTATGTGGGGGTTCTTGGTCCACTTGGACTTGAGCTTTATACAAGGAGATAAGAATTGATTGATGTGCTTCCTTCTACAAGTTGACTGCCCATTGAACCAGCACCATTTGTTGAAAATGCTATGTTTTTTCGCTGGATGGTTTAGCTCCTTTGTCAAAGATCAAGTGACCATAAATTTATGGGTTCATTTCTGGGTCTTCAAATCTGTTCCATTGACCTATCTGCCTGTCTTGTACCAATACCACGCAGTTTTGTTGTTGTTGTTGTTGTTTTATCACTACTGCTCTGTAATACATCTTAAGATCAGGGATGGTGATTCCCCCAAAAGTTCTTCTATTGTTGAGAATAGTTTTCACTATCCTGGGTATTTTGTTATTCCATATGAATTTGCAAATTAGATTCTGAGAAAGCATTTGACAAAATTCAATACCTCTTCATGGTAAAAATCTTGGAAAGACCATGAGTTCAAGGCCCATACACAAGTATTGTAAAAGCAATATACAGCAAACCAGTAGACAATATCAAACTAAATGGAGAGAAACTTGAAGCAATCCCACTACAATTCAACTCCATTTTACACATAATATGCATTGTTATTGCCTACTTACAAAATACACACTATAATACTCGAGAAAGCTATACAGAAACTATATTCTGTCAAAGTATCCACACTTTGGACTTCCTTCTTCAGTTTCATGTGTTTTGCAAATTGTGTCTTGGGTATTCTAAGTTTCTGGACTAATATCCGCTTATCAGTGAGTGCATATCATGTGTCTTCTTTTGTGATTGGGTTACCTCATTCAGGATGAAATCCTCCAGATTCATCCATTTGCCTAAGAATTTCATAAATTTATTGTTTTTAATAGCTGAGTAGTACTCCATTGTGTAAGTGTACCACATTTTCTGTGTCCATTCTTCTGTTGAGGGACATCTGGATTGTTTCCAGATTCTGGCTATTATAAATAAGGCTGCTATGAACATAGTGGAGCATGTGTCCTTATTACCAGTTGGAACATCTTCTGGGTACAGGTCCAGGAGTGGTATAGCTAGGTCTTCAGGTAGTACTATGTCCAATTTTCTGAGGAACCTCTAGGCTGATTTCCAGAGTGGTTGCACCAGCTTGCAACCCCACCAGCAATGGAGAAATGTTTCTCTTTCTCCACATCTTCGCAGCACCGCCCACCCCAAAATTAAATTAAAAATATTTTAAAAATAAAGTTGAGTAGCCAAAACAAAGTTTTACAGTGAACAGTTGGATGGTTCCATCTACCATATTTAAATCTTGCTATGAAATTATAGAAAATATTAATTTTACCAAAAAGCACAATGAAGTACAGACTTAATTGAGAAAACTTTACAACCAAAGTACATAAAGTATGGAAAAAAAAACCTTTATCCACATTGAATCAGGAAAGAGTATAGACAGAAGACCAAAAGAATAACAGTAACATTTGTAACATGACATATATATTTTTATTAAGAGGAAAAATTTTTCCTCATTAAAAGACATCAGTAAAAATTTAATGCTCTTCTAGTCATAAAGAGTAATGTATAGATGACTCCTTCTCCCTCTAAGAAACAAACCATAATACTATATAAAACATTTCTTCAGATGTAGTATAACAATGAGTAATTGTAATTTCAGAGAAAAGCAAATCTAGTAAGATAACCCATCAAAGAGGCCAGAAACAAGACCTCAATGAGTGGTTTTAAAATACCATATAATACACCTTATGCAAAATTGGAGGCACTCTTGGAGCTGAGGAGGTGGCAGAGTAGTGAAAAGCACTAACTGCTCTCCAAGCAGACCTAGGATTGATTCTCAGTACCCATATAAGAGCTCACAATCATTTGTAACTCCAGCTTTAGGGGATCTGATGCCTTCTGTTGACATCCATAGGCACCAGGTATGTTCATGGTGCATATTCCATGCATAGAGGTAAGACATTTATATACAAAAATTAAAAATAAATTTGAAAAGATGATCTTCTAAAGGCAAAAGTGGATCAGAAAATCATTTGGACTATTAATGACTCAAAGTTCCAGTTCCTGGGGCTAGAGCAGATGGCTCAGCAGTTAAAAGCACTCAATATTCCTCCAGAGGATCCAAGTTCAGTCACCTATAACTCCAGCTCCAGAGGAGCTGCGTCTTCATAGCTCCGATAGGCACCTGAATATATATGATGCTTATACAAACAAGCAGGTAAACACACCTACACATAAATGAAAATAAAAAATTTGAGGAAAACTTCCAAATGATAGTAAGATTTTATGGGTGTAGCATTTGACATCTCTAGGAGACACCATCTCACAGAAAAGTCCCTTATCTTCTGGCTCTTCTAATCTTTGACCTCTTCTGCGATGCTCCCTGAGACTTAGGAGTGTTTTTCACAGGTCCACACCCATAGCATTTGAACAACATGACTACCTAAATATAAACTGAGCAATGACAATAGATAGGAGAAAATCAACAAGGTATCAACACTACACAACAAGCAACTAAAGAATTCTGGAAGTGGGGGAAATACTCTTCCCCAGAGAAGAGCATAATAATTTATTATGTAATAGTCAGCCCTGAAAACATGCATACAAGCAATACTATAAAGACTAAGCAGGCTATATTTAGGAATATAAATGCATATGCATACCTATATATGCATGAAAAACAATTAATAAAAAAGATGACATGAATTTGAAAGAGAGCAAGGGTAGGTATATAGGATGGAAGATTTGGAGAGAGGAAAAGCAAAGAAGAAAGGTTGCAATTTAATTATATCCTCAAAAACTGTCTCAATGAATCCCACCCAAAACAAAAAGGCCAGTGTAATGTCCTTGATCTTGTTCTGAACATGACTACAGATGGTTCTGGCAGTGGCCAGTTCCTTTCTGTTACCCCACCATTTATTGCCCCCAAACCTCTTCTTTTTCTTTCCAAGGAGACTCAACTCTGCATTAATGTGATTGGAGGCCCTCTGCAGAGTTCCCCTGAGGCCTTCACAATGACTCTGTGCCCTTTCAGAGTGATGTCGACATTTTCTGTAATACTGACAGTCTGATTGCTGAGAATGGTCTTCATTTTCACAGTGGATGAGGCAAAAAATAAAAAAAAAAGGCACAAACCAAGATTTGTAATAATCAAACTACTAAAAATGTAATTATAAACAGCAAACTATAAATTTGTAAATTCAGCTATAAAATTGATAATATCTTCATGGGAAGGATAGGAAAGAAATGGCCTTTGAATTATAATTAACAATATAGCCAGGAATTGGATAAAGTACAGAGAGAAGATAACAGCCTCAAGGAAGAATTCAATATCCAGGAGTAGAGACATTTTTACACAAACCAAATGTAAGAGCATTTATCACCAGCACACCTACACTATAGGAAACTGCAGGTGAACTTCTTTTTATTATTATTATTATTATTATTATT
>NC_034613.1:40234793-40247140 GCF_900095145.1 Mus pahari | reverse complement strand
CCCCTCCTCGGGTGAGGAAAGGCGCTGGATGCCAGGCGGACACCCCTCCTCGGTCGGGGAGGAAAGGTGTTGGGGGTTGGATCGGCCTGCGGACAGCCGCCAGGCGAACACCCCTCCTGGGCAGGAGAGGCGCAGGACGATCGGGTCCAGCTGCCGAACTTCTTTAGACTAAAAGAAAGTAAAGTTACTGTGAAACCAAAACATCTATGCAGAAATGAAGAACATCGTTAATGCCTAAATACATTCTCTTGTTTGTTTTCTCTGACAATAATTGCCTGTTTAACTCAAAATTCGTAGTAGCATTTTAAAATAATTTTGTATAAGAATAAATAATCACAGGACAGTAAGTACAAATAACAGTAATAATGGCACTCCATTCTATAAGTTCATGACATTATGCACAGATTAGAAAAATATGTTTTTCAACACACCTGCTAAGTTAAGGATGATTGATATAAATCTTCAACTATCATTTGTCTTAGTGTTTTACTGATGTGAACAGACACAATGATGAAGGCAACTCTTACAAAGGCAAACATTTAATTGGGACTGGCTTACAGTTTCAGAAGTTTAGTCCATTATCATCATGGTGGGAAGCATGGCAGCATCCAAGCAGACATAGTCCTGGAGGAGCTGAGAATTTTACATATTGATCTTCTATAGGCAGCCAGGAGGAGACTGGACTCCATACTGGGCAGAACTTGAGCCTAGGACATTTCAAAGACCACCTCCACAGTAACACACATCCTCTAACAAGATCATACCTACTCCAAAAAGGCCACACCCCCTAATAGTGCCATATCTCATGGGCCAGGTATTCAAGTACATGTATCTATGGAGGCCAAACGTATTCAAACCTCCACACACTTAAATAGTTTTCAAAAGCTAAACTATTCTAGTTATCATGGATCACACCTTTAAACCCAGCAGTGGCTCAAGGCCAGCCTGAACTACACAGTACCTTATAGGCCAGATTGGCCTGAACAGTGAGCCCTAATTTCAAAAAATAGAAAGAAAGAAAAGAAAAAAATGCTAAAGCTGAAGCTACTAAGCCGATACTATGAAACTCATGGGGGTTTTTTGTATATATTTAAAAATATTTATTAATACTATTATTGACATACATTTGTTTTTTAATATTTCTATAATGTTCCAATTTTATTAGGTATTTACTTCATTTACATTTCAAATGCTATCCAGAAAGTCCCCTATACCCTCCCCCCCACTCCCCTACCCCCCCACTTCCACTTCTTGGCCCTGGTGTTCCCCTGTACTGGGGCATATAAGGTTTTCAAGACCAAGGGGGCCTCTCTTCCCAAAGATGGCTGACTAGACCATCTTCTGCTACATATGCAGCTAGAAACACAAGCTCTGGGGGTACTGGCTAGTTCATATTGTTGATCCACCTCCCATAATCAGCCACCAAACGCAGACACTATTGCATACACCAGCAAGATTTTGCTGACATGACCCTGATATAGCTGTCTGTTGTGAGGCTATGCCAATGCCTGACAAACACAGAAGTGGATGCTCACAGTCAGCTATCGGATGGAACACAGGACCCCCAACGAAACTCCTGTTTTAAAGAGCTTGAAAATAAGAAAAATGAAACAATATGATAAAAGAGAAAAGAAACAGTAATTCAACCATGTCGATAGCCACATTAAATGTAAATATGTTAAGCATGCTAAAAGAAACATAACATTATTAGTGTGATAAAAACAACATAATTTTACGTTGTCTACCCAAAATACCCTTCAAATAATAGACATAGTTTAAGAGTGAAATGGCGAAAGACAGCCTCAGTACAAATAAACATAAGAATCTAGATTAGCTCCTCTGAAATCATAAAAAAAATTACATGCTACTAAAACAGTCACTAAACATAAAGGTTTGCTAAAGGAAAAAATTCCAATCCATTTGGCAATTTCAACACTGCTTTCAGTAACTGATGTAAAATGTAGACAGAAAGCCAGTAATGTTATAGAAGGTTTGGACAATATCAACCAATTTACTTTAATTGAAATTCAGAGAACGCTGCAACCTAGAATTGTTGAATATTTTTTTCAAATGCATATGAAACATTTCCAACTATAGACCACATGTCAGGCAAATTTTAAGTGGCCTTCATACATTTGTAAGTAAAAAAAATGCACACAGTATGTTTTCTAATTATAATGGACTTAAATTAGAAATTAATTTCAGACTAATAACTTTGAAACCCCTGAATATTTGGAAAATAAAACTCATTCAAGTACCTCACAGTTTGAATAAAGAAACCATAGGGAAATTGGGAAATGTTTTTGAAATGACAATAAAAATACAGCATATCAAAATTTGTGGGCTGTAACTTAAGCAAGTCTTAAAGAGAAACATATTGCTTTAAGTGTTTAAAATAGAAAGAAACACTTACAAATGATTACTTTGACTTCCAATCTACAAGACTAAGATAAAAAGAGTAATTTAAGCCCATAGTGAGTAAAAAAGAAGGAAATAATAAAAATAAGATTGGAAGTCAATGAGATATAAAATTACCAACCAATAAAAACCAACAATGTCAAAACAGAACTGCAAAAGTTATCTCTTTGACATAATTAATGAAACAGATAAAATGCTTATAGGATTAGTTGAGTAGAAAAAAAACAACAACAGGAATTGCAGACATCAGTACTAAATAAGATGCAAATACAGACAATAAGGAGATAATAAAAATGATTCTACTCTAATACATTCAATAACTGAGATAAATAGCCCAAATTGTTTAAAGATATGCATTTTTAAATATCACAAAAGAAATAAAAGTATCAACAGGCCTAAATGGATTTGAGAAATTGAATTTGTAAGAAAACCTTTCCTAATCTCATAAACAAATAATCAAGCTTTCATATATTTGAGTTTGTATTGTCTAAATTAGAAGAATAAATAATACCAAGTTTATTCAGGGAATAAGAAAGAGAAATGTGCCACAATTCTCAAAGACAATTATCTTTAAACAAGTGCCAGACAAAATATAATTGATATGTGCATCAATATTTTATAAACATAATCAAAAATGTAACATAATATCAGAGATTTCAACTCAAAATTACATAAAAGAGTGACATGATATGGGAAACTGGGATTTAGTCTGAGCATATAAAGTTGATTTGAAACATGAAAAACTAACTAATGCAATTGACCATATTTATATAATAACAGTAGTTTTAATCTCATAAATACAGAAAATATGTAAAAATAAAATTTTTAGGAAACTAGCAAGGAATTAAATATTCTCAACTAAAATTACATCATATTATGATTAGTATGAAAAATCTTTCTTTCTAATATAGGGAATAACATAGTAATACTTTCTTTTACTACTTCTATAATGGGTTTCTTGACATTCCTATCCATTGCAGTAAGCCAATAAGAAATGCTTAAAGTCATACATCTGTAAGTAAAGAAGCAAACCACTCAATTACAGATAATTATGTGAAATCTTTACATGTGTGTGTATGTGTCTGTGCATGTGTGTGTTACATGCAAGAATGAATGTTTATGTGTTGTGTATCTGTGTGTAGAAGCCAGAGGTCAGGTCATGTGTCTTCCTCTATCACTCTCTTCCTTAATTTTTCAGATATTTCTCACTAAATCTGGAGATTGGCTGGTGGGCCTCTAGGATTCCTCCTGTTACTCACCAGAGCTAGGATTATAAAAGCACATAACAGCCACTATGACCAGCTTTACATAGGTGCTAGAAGGTCTGAACTCTGTACGTCATGCTTGCATGTCAGGTATTTTACCATCTGCTCTATCTTCCTAGTCAAAACCTCTAAATCTTAAAAGAACAAAAAAAAATTAAAGTCAAAAGACACAATAGCAATAGTCAAAGACAGAATGTGTTCTACACCTTAGCAATATAAAACACAAATTCTAAGGGTATCAATAAACATTAAGTATTAAGATTAAATTTACTTAATATATGGAAAATCCTGAAAAGCATCAAGTATTACTGAATGAAAATAAGAAAAATTAGATTTTTGAAGATATATTTTAGTCCACATAAAATATTCAATATAAGATATCAATTTATGTCATCAAAAAGCCAGTACACTTCAAAGAACACTAATGCAAATAGTTACATATTTTCTAAAGATTGCAATGTTTCTTCTCAAATCTATACAGAAAGAAAGAATATGGAATAGTCAAAACAATCATCTTTTAAAAAGAACAAGGTTGAATATACACAACAGAATTTCAAGGCTACAGTCAGCAAGACTTTATAATATTAGTTTCATCATAGACAGGGGAGTGAATAGAAGCAAATAAAAAGATAGATTTACGCATATATGACCAATTAGGTATCTAGTTTTTAACAACATTGCCAAGGAAGTATGATGAAGAAAAGCTCAATTTTAATCATATGGTGTTAGAAATAGCAGATGTCCATAGGAAATCAATAGTTAGTCACACTACTTACCATACTTGGGAGTCAGCAATCTTTTGGCCAAGAATACCCTAATTAAATGAAAGTGAGTGACCACATAGAGATAGATCTATATGAATATGTATAAGGGTTCAGCTCATAATAAACTCAAATTATAGAGTAAATATAATATGTATAATTATAAATAATTCTATACAATGGAGCAACATTTGGCAAATAAGGACCAAACATTGATTAAGAAAATAAAAAAAAAAATGATGAACATCAAAAGCAGTATGCTAAACAAAACTATACTGACACAAAACAAAATACAGTGTCCAATCCAATTGTGTGGAATTACAGAATAAGAGAAAGTGGTCTATAATGATAGGAAGCATATATTAGATGTAGAAAAGTACTGAATCTACAGGGACATGAGGAAAAGCAGGGGGTAATGAAAATTCTCTCTATCATAGTATTAAATCTGTTAATCAATTATTGCCATCAGACTGGGTACATAAGATGCAAGTGGTTGGGAGCTGGGGAGATGGCTCAGAGGTTAAGAGCACTGACTGGTCTCCCAGAAGTTCCGAGTTCAATTCCCATCAACCACATGGTGGTTCACAACCATCTTTAATGGGATCTGTTGCCGTCTTCTGGTGTGTCTGAAGAAAGCGACAGTGTACTCACATACATTAAATAAATAAATAAATCTTTAAAAAAAAGTATTCATTTGGTTTTTTTTTTAAAGATGCACTTGGTTTACTGTGTATAGTTTATAATTCAATAAGGGGGATTTTGAAGAATGCATATTTAAATGAAATGAAGAAATTAGAACTGGCACACAGTGTTTGTAGTGATATAAGATGATTCACCTCAAGTATTGATTAGAAATACACAAAAAGAAAACTTTCTGAGACACAGTAAGAGAAAATAGGACCAGGGTTGGAATGACACAAATATTATAGGGTAAAAATTTTCAAGATTCTGTCAGTCTCTGAAACAATCAACCCAGAGTTAGTTCCTACTTAAATTTTGTGTTCCACATCCTCTTTCTCCTCATACAGTAGTCAACCGTGAATGATATGCTTTATGATTCTGGATTAAGCAGATTTCTTAGCAATGATACCAAAAGACAGATTCACAGAATTCTTAAATTCTTAAATGAAGTACTAGGTTTAAAAAAAATTAATTATACTCCTCAAAAGACACAAGAGAATGAAGGTCGAGTCACAAACTGGTTATTCAGGTTGTGTTACAAAATAAAAAGAAAGAAAGAAAGAAAGAAAGAAAGAAAGAAAGAAAGAAAGAAAGAAAGAAAGAAAGAAAGAAAGAAAGAACAATCAATACACTATTTTAAATGCTATATAAAATAATGGGCAAAAATTTAGATACATTATTAAAGAATGGAGGAAAATATGCAAAATGCTTAGCATCATTGTTTTCCAGCTAAATGTAAATTAAACATGGAATAGCCATAAAATGAAATATTAGCATTAAAAACGAATGAAGTTCTGACTCAACATAGAGGAATTTAGAAAATATGCTAAATGAAATGAAATCACACACAAAATATCACATTCTACATGATTTTTACTATGAAAATACACTTAATAGGCACTAACAGGAATAGAACGTTTGGTAGTTACATAGACTTAGGAGTTGGGAAGAATGTAGAGTGACAGTTCGTAAGTCCATGGTTTCTTTTGGTGATGATGACAGTACTCTGAAGGTATTCCAAAACTTGAATTATGCATTTTAATGCTAAATTGTATAATATAGGAATTATCTAATTTTTAAAAAATATCCCTGAAGAAAATCGTAAGAGCCATTCCTATATACTAAGTACTGTTATAAAGATTACAAATAAAAAATAAATAACTCTGGAAGATGGTAAAGGATGGACCAGCTTTGGACCCTCCCCACGTGACTAGAAAAACAACACAGAAACAAAACATTTATGAGTTCCTATTCAACAGAAATCTGTGCTCCACACCTTCCATTCTTAGCTAGCATTTTATTAATAGAATATGGCCTACCACAACCTTATTACTCCTCTAGAGCAAATGTGTGCCACACAGAGTGGGTGAGGCAGACAGTACTAAAAGTCAATAATAGCAAGATCAGAGAAACATCTAGAAACTCTTGCAAACTTAAGTAATTATCTAAATAAACTAAATGTCTCAGAGGTGATAAAAAGGTATCAATAGAATAAAAATGAAAGAATAGCAAAATAAAATGCATGTTACACTATACAAGCAAATTTAAAGGGAAATTGTGTACCACTAAAATGCTTACCTAGGAAAAGAAAGCAAAATCCTTAAAAAAAAACTGTATATAAAAAGAGAGAAGAAATAATAAAGTTATAAAAATAAATAAAATAATCACAATCTCTACAAATGAACTTTACTGAATATCTTTTAAAAAGAAAGAAAGAAAGAAAAGAAAAGCAGGACGGTGGCAAAGAACAAAATAAAACCAACAAGTCCTGTATTTTAAAGAGTGAGAAATGTAAAAATTTTCTAGCAAGATTGACAACTAGAAAAAGAGAAAAGGAGCCTATTGTTGATGTTATTAATAAAAGAAAATTATCACAGAAGGCCTTCTGGACATTTATAGGCTAATAAGATGATGCTAAGAAAAAAAATTATAGCTGTAAACTCTTCAATTTGACATAGAATCATTCTTTGCAAACCAAAAATCTAAACAAAATGAAACCGAGCACCTAAATAATTCTATAATTATTAAAGTAATAAGACTCCTAGTTTAAAGATGCCCCCCTAAAGAAAACTATACTTTCAGGTGGTTTCACTGGAGAACTTGTAAAATGTATAAAGAAAGAAACTTGAAAAAATGTATAAAGAAAGAAATTCAACTGTCCAAAAGAGGGATTAACACTGCCCAAATGATGATCAAATAACGATGATACCAAAGTCAGATAGAAATAGTAGTAAAATAAAATCAACAAATCAACCGTATAATGATAGACACATAATTAAAATTAATGCTGTAAACCTGTCAATGTCAAAAATAAACTTGAGTACCATAGTTAAGTAGACTTTATTCAAGATAAAGCAGGCTCAAAATATGTAATTCAAACAATATAATTTACCATATGATCATATACCAACAGATTGAACACATCTGATAAAAATCAAACTTTCATAATGAAAACATCATTAAACATTAAGATTCAAGATAATGATTTCAATGTAATAAGTACAGCTACAAAACATCTAAAAACATAGCAAAAGAATCACTAAAGGTCAGGCTAGGCTTTGGGGAGGGCTGTCTTGTGGGCGTGACCTTTGTTAATGCTCTCACTAGTATCATCTGCACTTAGGAGTTGTGCAAGGAAGAGGATGAAAGAGGGAAAGACTGCAAGTGCCTCTGTGTCTAGAAGATAGGGGTACCCAGGGGCCCTTTGTGCATCTTGGTAAAATATTTGTGTTCATTATGCACAGTTGTCATCTGAATGTTAAGTCCTAAAGGAGAGCACATGGTTAAAAGTAGAGCTAGTGGATATGGTAGAATTGAGGAAAAGGGTTCCTCTTGAACATGGAACTGCTAAGCCATGTCTGGACAGTGTGGGGAAATTCATGTTGCTGGGCTGACTTGGATGGGGGGGAGGCAAGAGGTTCACAGGGTGAGGTCTGCAGGTGTGTTGAGACTGACATCCTGAGAGCCCTTGCTGTAGGTGTATCTCCCATCTGCTCCAAAGGAATACATTTGTTGAGTGGGAACATCCCCTCTTCTACATATGTTAGTGTTTAGATCTGATGATAAGCTTAGGAATGCTATACTTAGTGTGATCTGTTGCTTTGTGTTTTCTTGTGAACTGAGACTGGGCGAATGCAGAATTTAATTGTAACTTTGCCAGTATGTCTATCTAGGGACCTGCTGCCATTTTTGTCTTCTATGAAATTTCTGTTGCCAAGGAAGACAGGATTACAATTTTGTCTGACAGATTGAGATGTCATGGTGTATTATTGGTTATCAAAATCCTTGTATAGCATGGGGATTTTAGTTGGTGAATATTCACAATGTGGGGAAAGCATGGTACATACTGTATAATCTCAATTACTCAAGTGTGTGCACATTTGCTGCTTGAAACTGGGTAACTTTGCTCTTGCATACAAAGTAAGGAAAAAAGATTATCTGTAAATATTTACAGTTGGCATGATTATCTACATGAAAATATCAGGTAATGTATAAAAATTGCCCTCTTTGAAATATATTAAACAATGCCATAGAATACAATGTCAACATACAAAATACAGTTCCCTTTCTATATATTAACAGTGAACATGAGAAGATAACATTTTAAAAGGTGAGCTAGTGAGGTAGCTCAGCACATAAAGATTCTTGCTGCCAAGGATAATGACCTGAGTTCAATCCTAAGGAACTACATGTAGGAGGCGAGAATTGACTGCCCCAAATTGTCTCCAATTTCACAACATGATTCACAGCATGTATCTGCCCACAGACATGCATACCCACATGGTTAACTATTTTTTTAATCGTTACACTGGTTATGAGGGGATATATGTTAGTTATAGAGCACTTGTCTAACAAGTGTGACAAGTCCTGGGTTCAATACCCAGCATCAAAGAAAGTACTATTCTTGACATCTGGCTTTGGAGTCAACACATAAGCAGCTTAAAAAGTTGAACAAAAATGTAAAGTAATAATTTTCATTATTCTTGTTTACCTTCCAGAACTTGAGAGTAAGACACTATTATTGAGGGTACCTCATACTCGAAAAGCTAACATTGACCTGGAAACTATATTCTTACTTACTAACTTTCATAGAGCTAGAATGTGCTATATATGCTACTGGAGAAGAAAAGTAACCACCAGTCACACCCAGTTGTTACAATAATGATTCACTTGGCAAGACACACCCACTGGTGCAATTGTGGCAGGCTCATCATGGGAGTAACCAATTTTTTGACTCAATTTAAGTCCTGCTCCACAAAATGAAAACCATACCTGGTACTCTTATTGGGTCAATAAACTGGCTTGACAGGCATAGGACCTAGGGGAGAATCTGATATTATTATTCTATAAAATGAACATAGTATTAAAATGACTCCTGGTGGTGACTTGCTGTTATACCCAAAGATTGATGCATTTTTTATCTTCATGAGAAAGGATTTTTTTTTTTAGAGATGATGATTAACACAACTGGTTAAGGTATAGAGAATAAGAAACTGCAGAATGCTCTGCCTTAAATGGAACATCTATATTATGTCCCTTACTTTGAAGGCTTAGGGACCATTGTGGCAAATGAGGTGGAAAGTGTTTAAAAGCCAGAATAAGTGAATGACTACAAGGAAAGATTGTCTTCTGGGCATTGCAGTTTCTGTTTTGGTAATTGTTCTTTTGCTGTGAAGAGACACCATAACCAAACAACTGTTACAAAGGAAAGCATGTAATTGGGGGTTGCTTACATTTTCAGAGGTTAATCCCTTGTCATCATGGTGGGAAGCATAGAGGTCTAGCTGAGAGTTCTACATCTGAACACACAGGCAGCAGGAAGAGACTTTGGGCTTGGCACGGGTTTTTAAAACCTAATCCTTTACAAATATATGAGCCTATGGGGACCATAGTTCTTGTTCAAAGCCCACAGCTGCACATAGGAAATCACAGTACCTGGGACATGGTACAAAAGAGCAAGTACAAACCAGACCAAATTCAGCATGGAAATGGGAGTTATGCATGAAATATTACCCTGCCATGGAGCAATTTTCAATTGTTAACTTCTGGGAGAGGGAGAGACAGTTTTCTCTAATATCAAGAATATTTGGGCCGGGCATGGTGGCGCATGCCTTTAATCCTAGCACTTGGGAGGCAGAGGCAGGCGGATTTCTGAGTTCGACGCCAGCCTAGTCTACAAAGTGAGTTCCAGGACAGCCAGAGCTACACAGAGAAACCCTGTCTCAAAAAAACCAAAAGAAAAAAAAAGAATATTTGGGCCACAAAAATTAATAATAATTTTGATGGCTAAAAGAAAAATGACACAAAATTGAGTGGGTAGGGAAGGGTATGGAAAAAGTTGAATGAGGTAAATACAATCAAAACATTCAAAACTCTCAAAAGATAAAGAAGAAACTCAATTCCCCTAAAGAAGTAGAAGCACTCATTAATAGTCTCCCACCCCCCCAAAAAAGCCCAGGACCAGATGGGCCAGTGCAGAGTTCTATCAGACTTTCAAAGAAGACCTAATTCCATCTCTCCTCAAACTATTCTACAAAATAGAAACAGAAGGTACTCTACCCAGTTCGTTCTATGAAGCCACAATTACTCTGATACTTAAACCACACAAAGATCCAACAAAGAAAGAGAACTTCAGACCAATTTCCCTTATGAATATCGATGCAAAAATTCTCAATAAAATCCTCACAAACTGAATCCAAGAACACATCAAAACAATCATCCATCATGGCCAAGGATGCTTCATCCCAGGGATACAGGGATGGTTTAATATATGGAAATCCATCAACGTAAAATATATGAACAAACTCAAAGACAAAAACCACATGATCATCTCGTTACATGCTGAGAAAGCATTTGAAAAAATCCAACAACCATTCATGATAAAAGTCTTGGAAAGATCAAGAATTCAAGGCCTATACCTAAACATAATAAAAGCAATACATAGCAAACCAGTAGCCAACATCAAAGTAAATGGAGAGAAACTCAAAGAAATCCTACTAAAATCAGGAACTAGACAAGGCTGCTCACTTTCTCCCTACCTATTCAATATTGTACTTGAAGTCCTAGCCAGAGCAATTCCACAACAAAGGGAGATCAAGGGGATACAAATTAGAAAGGAAGAAGTCAAAATATCATTATTTGCAGATGATATGATACTATATATAAGTGACCCTAAAAATTCCACCAGAAAACTCCTAAACCTGATAAACAGCTTCAGTGCAGTAGCTGGATATAAAATTAACTTAAACAAATCAGTGGCCTTCCTCTACACAAAGGATACAAAGGATGAGAAAGAAATTTGGGAAACAACACCCTTCACAATAGTCACAAAAAATATAAAATACCTAGGTGTGACTCTAACTAAGGAGGTGAAAAATCTGTATAACAAAAACTTAAAGTCTCTGAAGAAAGAAATTGAAGATGATCTCAAAAGATGGAAAGATCTCCCATGCTCATGGATTGGCAAGATTAATATAGTAAAAATGGCTATCCTGCCGAAAGCAATCTACAGATTCAATGCAATCCCCATCAAAATTCCAACTCAATTCTTCAATGAGTTCGAAAGGGCAATTTGTAAATTCATCTGGAATAATAAAAAACCTAGGATAGCAAAAACTATTCTCAACAATAAAAGAAACTCTAGGGGAATCACCATTCCTGACCTCAAGCTGTACTACAGAACAATTGTAATAATGAAAACTGCATGGTACTGATGCAGTGACAGACAGGTAGATCAATGGAACAGAATTGAAAACACAGATATGAACCCACACACCTATGGTTACTTGATCTTTGACAAAGGAGCTAAAACCATCCAGTGAAAAAAAGACAGCATTTTCAACAAATGGTGCTGGCACAACTGGCAGTTAGCATGTAGAAGAATACAAATTTATCCATTCTTATCTCCTTGTACAAAGCTCAAATCTAAGTGGATCAAAGACCTCTACATAAAACCAGAGACACTGAAATATATTGAGGAGAAAGTGGGGGAAAGCCACGAAGAAATGGACATGGGGAAAATTCCTTAACAGAATAGCAATGGCCCGTGCTTTAAGAATCAACAAATGGGACCTCATAAAATTGCAAAGCTTCTATAGGGCAAAAGGTACTGTCAATAAAACAAAAAGACCACCAACAGATTGGGAAAGAATTTTTACCAATCCTAAATCTGATAGGGGACTAATATCCAATATATACAAAGAGCTCAAGAAGCTGAACTCCA
>NC_034613.1:40228973-40233858 GCF_900095145.1 Mus pahari | reverse complement strand
TGGGAAAAGAGGCCCCTTGGTCTTGCAAACTTTATATGCCCCATACAGGGAAAGGAGTGAGTGGGTAGGGGAGCAGGGTGGGGGGGAGGGTATAGGGAATATTCAGTATAGCATTTGAAATGTAAATGAAGAACATATGTAATAAAATAAAAAAAGAAAATGAAGAGCCTAAAAAAACAAAAAAATAAAACAACGAAATTCAAATGGAAACTGGGATAGATATGTATGGGAGCACAGAGAATGGGGAGAGAAGTGATAGAGGAATAACAAAAGGTACCATGATGAATTCTATTACTTTTATATGCTAATTAGAAATAAAATATTAAAACAAAAACAGCAACAACTTTTCCTGGATTTATCAAAAATCCAAGGTACTAGTATAAATTGTTATCACCAAACCTGCAGAAAGAGACACATTCGTAGTATATATCAATTGAAATCTGTTTTACTAGAGTAGAAAACATTGGGGCTATAGGGTGACAGGAACATTGAAATGGTTAATTTGGAACATTTATGAAGATGAGTATGGATTAGAATGAGAAAGAGAAACTAGGAGGATCTACTGTTTAGGAAGCCCCACAATTGTGTATGCTTTCGGTTTTCATTACGTCCTATTGCTGTGAATATATGCTTTAACTGGGGTCTTACAATTTTAGAGGATAAGTCCATGGTCATCATAGAAGGGATCATGACAGCAGGCAGGCAGGTATGGTACTGAGGCAGTAGCTAAGAACTTACATCCACAAGTTGTAGGCACAGAGGACAAGACTGGGTCTGGTGTGGCACTTTAAAACTTCAAATATTATCTCCAGTGACACATCCTTCAAGGTCAGACCTCTTCCTAACCCTTTCCAAAGCAGTTCTACTAGCTAAGAACCAAGTGTTGAAATATATGAGCCTATGGAGGCCATTCTCATTCAAACCACACTTTCCCTCTTAGAATCCTACCAGGTTCTCACATAGGGGTCCTAGAATCCATAGAAAATCTTATGACTTTGGGAGTAAAGACTAGAAAAGTCACCATTATGAAGTACATCTAGAACATTCCACACAATATACATTCTTCTCCAGGTTTCTTAAAGCCATTAACAATAATTCTGAAACTTTATATTATCAGAAAGAAGAGACAACTCCCAAATTCCCAGAAACCTCTAACCATCCTGTTTTACACAAAGCAATAGTATTTCAAAAGAGACAAAGATTTGGTTTTGGTTTTTGGAGGTACATTTTTTTTTAAGATGGGGGATCTTAGTCTGTAGCCCTGGCAGACCACTTATATAAACTATAGGAGTCTTGAATTCTCAGAAATCCCCCCCTGCTTCCACCCACCACACCTGACAGAAGAATGAGAATTTTTTCCATTTTTTATTTATTATTATTTTCTTTATTTACATTTCAAATGCTATCCCGAAAGTTCCCTATACCCCACCCCCACCCCTGCTCCCCTACCACCCACTCCCACTACTTGGCCCTGGCCTTCCCCTGTGCTGGGTCATATAAAGTTTACAAGACCAAGGGGCCTCTCTTCCCAATGATGGCTGATTAGGCCATCTTCTGCTACATATGCAGCTAGAGACTCNAGCTCAGGGGGTACTGGTTAGTTCATATTGTTGTTGCACCTACAGGGTTGCAGCCCCCTTCAGGTCCTTGGGTACTTTCTCTAGCTCCTCCATTGGGGGCCCTGTGATCCATCCAATAGCTGACTGTGAGCATCCACTTCTGTGTTTGCCAGGCACTGGCATAGCCTCACAAGAGGCCACTATATCAGGGTCCCTTCAGCAGAATCTTGCTGGCATGTGCATTAGTATCTGGGTTTGGTGGCTGATGATGGGATGGATTCCCGAATGGGGTAGTCTCTGGATAGTCCATTCTTTCATCTTAACTCTAAATTTTGTTTCTGTATCAATATCCTTTCATGGGTATTTTGTTCCTTATTCTAAGGAGGAATGAAGTATCCACACAATGTTCATCCTTCTTGGTTTTCCTGTGTTTTGCAAAATGTATCTTGGGTATTCTAAGTTTCTGGGCTAATATCTGCTTATCAGTGAGTGCATATCTAGTGACTCCTTTTGTGATTGGGTTACCTCACTAAGGATGATATCCTCCAGATACATCCATTTGCCCAAGAATTTCATAAATTCATTGTTTTTAATAGCCTAGTAGTATTCCATTGTGTAAATGCACCACATTTTCTGTATCCATTCCTCTGTTGAGGGACATCTGGCTTCTTTCCAGCTTCTGGCTATTATAAATAAGGCTGCTATGAACATAGTGGAGCATGTGTCCTTATTACCAGTTGGAAGATCCAGAAGAATGAGAATTTTAAGAAAATTGATCAGCAATATTTTTAGCCAAGGACAGCAATGGGGGGGGGGTAGAATAGAAAATGGTCTGACTAGAGAAACTCTTTTTAAGAGATTACATCTCAGAAGCACAGGCCCATTAAAAATAGATTCAATCAGAAGATTATAAATTGCCTACTGCAAGGATGTGAGGGAGCAATAAGATATGAATAGGAACAAAGTATGTTGTACACATACACACAAATATCATGATAAAACCCCATTATTTCATATGCTTAAGATAGGATAATTAAAATTTCAATGCCCCAACCACCACTTCACACCTTATCACCACACAAGCTATCAGTACAATTACAGTTGAAAGGGCTGCAAGGCAGAGACTCTCTCTCCTTCATAGAAAAACTTAGTGCAACATCAACTGAGGAAATGAAAACAAGACCCCTAGAAAAAGTGGAAGCTTGCAGCACCTATAATTATGGAAGGGCTTAAATACAACCAAATTCCTGGTGAGCTGAACATGAATTCTCAAATTAAAGGCTTAGTCACCTTAATTTCTAATACCAAATATATACTGTTTTCAACAAGAATTACAATGTACAGCAAAAAGCAAAAAAAAAAAAAAAAAAAAAACCCACAGTCTGAAGAAGCAATATAAGCATCAGAACAATACTCATATGTACTAATGATTTGGGACCTTTCAGAGAGGAATTTTTAAGTAAGTTTTTATAGGATTTAATGAAAAAGTAAGCAACACGTAGGATGAGATGAGTAATATAGTCAGAGTGATGGCAATTCAAAGTAAGAATGTTTTAAATGCTCTTTAAAATGAAAATGAGGAATGCTTCTAATGGGTTAGTTAATGAAATCAACAGAGCTCAGGAACTGAAAGTTATCTTAGTGGTAGGTCCATAGGCATTTTTCAAACCTGAGCGCCAAGAGAAAAGGCATTAAAAACCAAGAACCAAGAACCGTGTGAAATCTCCACATAATGCATTACATGTAAATAAGAAAAAGGGAGAAGAAATATTACAAGTATTCATGGCAGGTCAAAAAAATCAATGTTAGACACCAAGCCCTGGACCTAGGATTTTCAGAATATAGTTAGCGATTCAAATATTCAAAATATCATATAAATACATCATATTCAACTATAGAAATTGGATATAACAGCACACTATTTAAAGAAACCCAGAGAAAATCCATTTTGCCTATAAAAGCACACAAATATAAATCACAATGAGCTTCTTTTCTGCAATTGTGAAAGAGAGTGAAGGAAAGACCCACCAACTCATAATTCAATACTTAATAAAATTTGCTTTCCAAAGGGAAGGGAAAGAAGACTTTCTAGGATTGAGACACAAAGCATTTTATGCCAGGATTACCTTTCTACAAGAAGTAGTCAAGGACTTCATAAGGTAGAAGAAAAATTGTATTCAGAATCTCATCCTCCCCCTATTTTAAAAGAATACTAGGCTGATTTTATTATCCTTAGATTATATAAATTTTAACTTTTATCTTGTTGTTTTTTCTTTGGTATTTATGGTTTAAATTTTTCATAGTTGAATATAATGTGTTTTGATTTTGCTACCATTGTGACACCTTCTCTCACAACCTCACCTGCTTTAACTTTTAAAAAATATTTTATCTTGTGTGTTTGAGTATTTTGCTTATATGTATATTTGTATAAAACATGTATATATAGTGCCCACCGAAGTTGGAAAAGGGACCCCTGCACTATCTTGGGCGTGACCTCAGTGGAGGGTCCCAAGGTCTCCAGAGGACTCTCCACACTACAGACACACAGCACACCCAGGATCTTGAGATCACTGGTGAGTAGAACAAAACATCTGTTCCAAAACACCCAGAGGGCCTTGTGCTAGCAGGAACAGAGACAAAGGACACCTGCCCGACCAGTGGTTGGGGTTCATTCTGGTCTACGCCACCCATGCACCATATTGGGCACAAAATCAGCAGAGGATCACAAGGTCGCCAGAGGACTCTCCACTCTGCAGGCACCCTAGCACACCCAGGATCTTGAGATCACTGGTGAGTGGAACACAACATCTGTTCCAAAAAAAAAAAAAAAGCCCAGAATGTCTTGTGCTACCAGCAACAGAGTCAAAGGACAAAGGCAGGCCCTAGCACACCCAGAATATTGGGATCACTGAGACCAGTCTACTCAGGAGAGCATGTGGGCAGCAGAAGCAACAGAGCTTCTTGGACAGGGTCGCTTCCAGCCTTCATCCTCAGCCAAGAGACAGAACTGAGACCCAGACCCCTGGGCACCTTCCCTGCCAGAGCAGAGTAGGCCTCCAAGGAGGGCTCTAACCCCAGGACTCAGGAGGTGGATCTAAGCTCCAGACTTCTGTGCACCTTCCCTGCAAGAGGAGAGCTTGCCTGCAGAGAGTGCTCTGACCACTGGGACTCAGGAAAAAAGTTGGTCTCCCAAAGTGATGACAGAGGCTAAATGGGACACAGAACTAAACAAAGAATTCTCAACTGGGGAATATCGAATGGCTGAGAAACACCTGAAAAAATGTTCAACATCCTTAGTCATCAGGGAAATGCAAATCAAAACAACC
>NC_034613.1:40226196-40227890 GCF_900095145.1 Mus pahari | reverse complement strand
TATATTAAACCATCTCTGAATCCCTGGAATGAAGCCTATTTGATCATGATGGATAATTGTTTTGATGTGTTCTTGGATTCAGTTAGCAAGAATTTTATTGAATATTTTTGCATCAATATTCACAAGGGAAATTGGTCTGAAGTACTCTTTCTTTGTTGGATCTTTGTGTGGTTTAGGTATCAGAGTAATTGTGGCGTCATAGAATGAATTGGGTAGAGTATCTTCTGTTTCAATTTTGTGGAATAGTATGAGAATTGGAATTAGGACTACTTTGAAGGTCTGATAAAACTCTACACTAAACCCATCTGGTCCTGGGCTTTTTTTGGTTGGGAGACTATTAATGACTGCTTCTATTTCTATAGGTAAAATGGGACTGCTTAGGTCATTAAGCTGATCCTGATTTAACTTTGGTACCTGGTATCTGTCTAGAAATTTGTTCATTTCATCCAGGTTTTCCAGTTTTGTTGAGTATAGCCTTTTGTAGTAGTATCTGGTGATATTTTGGATTTCTTCAGGTTATGTTGTTATGTCTCCCTTTTCATTTCTGATTTTGTTAATTAGGATACTGTCCCTGTGCCCTCTAGTGAGTCTGGCTAAGGGTTTATCTATCTTGTTCATTTTCTCAAAGAACCAACTCCTGTTTTTGTTGATTCTTTGAGTAGTTCTTTTTGTTTCCTCTTGGTTGATTTCAGCCCTAAGTTTACTTCCTGCATTCTACTCCTCTTGGGTGAATTTGCCTCCTTTTTTCTAGAGCTTTTAGGTGTGCTGTCAAGCTACTAGTGTATGCTCTGTCTAGTTTCTTTTTGGAGGCACTCAGAGCTATGAGTTTTCCTCTTAGGACTGCTTCCATTGTGTCCTGTAAGTTTTGGTATGTTGTGGCTTCATTTTCATTAAACTCTAAAAAGTCTTTAATTTCTTTCTTTATTTCTTCCTTGACCAAGGTATCATTGAGTAGAGTGTTGGTCAGCTTGTAAGTGAATGTTGGCTTTCTATTACTTAAGTTGTTATTGAAGATCAGCCTTAGTCCATGGAAATCTGATAGGATGCATGGGATAATTTCAATATTTTTGTATCTGTAGAGGCCTGTTTTGTGACCAAGTATATGGGCAATTTTCGAGAAGGTACCATGAGGTTCTGAGAAGAAGGTATATCCTTTTGTTTTAGGATAAAATGTTCTGTAGATATCTATTAAATCCATTTGTTTCATAACTTCTGTTAGTATACATGAGTCTCTGTTTAGTTTCTGTTTCCAGGATTTGTCTATTGATAAGAGTGGTATGTTGAAGTCTCCTACTATTATTGTGTGAGGTAAAATATGTGTTTTGAGCTTCACTATAGTTTCTTTAATGAATGTGGATGCCCTTGCATTAGGAGCACAGGTATTTAGAATTGAGAGTTCATCTTGGTAGATTTTACCTTTGATGAGTATGAAGTGCCCTTCCTTGTCTTTTTTTGATAACTTTGGGTTAGGAGTCAATTTCATTCAATATTAGAATGGCTACTCCAGCTTGTTTCTTCGGACCATTTGCTTGGAAAATTGTTTTCCAGCCTTTCACTCTGTGATAGTGTCAGTCTTTTCCTCTGAGGTGGGTTTCCTGTAAGCAGCAAAAAGTTGTGTCCTGTTTATATAGCCAGTCTGTTAGTCTATGTCTTTTTATTTGGGAATTGAATCCATTGATAATAAAAGATATTAA
>NC_034613.1:40211284-40225261 GCF_900095145.1 Mus pahari | reverse complement strand
TTTTAATATTCTTTCTTTGTTTATGCATTTGGTGTTTTGATTACTATGTGACAGAATGAATTTCTTTTTTTAAATTTTATTAGCTATTTTCATTATTTACATTTCAAATGTTATCCTCTTTCCTGGTCTCCCTCTGAAAATCCCCTCCCCTTATCCCCTTCCCATCCTACTGCTCACCAACCCAGCAACTCCTGCTTCCTGCCCCTGGCATTCCTAGGCACTGGAGCATACAGCCTTCACAGGTCCAAGGGCCTCTCCATCCTCTACTGCATATGTAATTGGAGCCATGAGTCCTACCATGCGTACTCTTTGGTTGGTTCAAACTATTTCTGTAGGCTTCCTGTATGTTCATGGGCATCTCTTTCTTTAGGTTGGGGAAGTTTTTTTCTATAATTTTGTTCAAGATATTTACTGGCCCTTTAATTTGGCCCTTTAATTTGTGTTCTCCTATATTTCTTTAAGGGAGTTATCTATGTCCTTCTTAAAGTCCTCCATCATCATCATGAGAAGTGACTTTAGATCCATATCTTCTTGCTTTTCTGGAGTGATGGTATATCCAGGACTTGCTCTGGTTGGAGAATTGGGTTCTGATGATGCCAATTAACCTTGGTTTCTGTTGCTTCTGTTCTTAAGCTTGTGTCCTGCCATCTGATTATCCCATGTGGTCCCTGCCCTCGCTTTATCAGATTGGAGCCTGCCCTTCCTGTAATCCCAGTTGAGTCAGAGCTCCTCAGAGTCCATCTTTCTATGTTATCCTGTGAAACCCTATCCTGTGATCCTGAGATTCTGGTTTCTGGGATTCAACCTCCTTCTGAGATCCTGAGATCCTGGTTTGACCAAGCTCCTGGGATTCTGGAACCCTAAGATCCTGGGTGTGTTAGAGCACCTGGGAGTGGTACCTCCTCTCAGCTGAGTTGGCAATCAAGGTTGACCAAGGCTGACTGGAAGGAACTGGAGACACTGTTTGGGCTGGGTTCCTGTTTCTCTGTCTCCTGTTGGTCCCAGTCACACTGATTGTGTCCAAACAGATGGCAACTGGGGAGTGGAGAGTCCTCTGGGGACTGTGGGACTGTGTCTGCCTAGTTTGTACCCAAGGTAGCCCGGTGCTGGTGTCGACTGGAAGGAGGTAATGAAATTAAACTAGGAATCTCAAATATTTGGAAATCTAAAATTGAATTTTACATGATCCATGGGCCAATGAACACATCTAAAGATAATTTTAAAATATTTTAAACAAAAAGAAAAATTCTATACTTAAAATCTGTAGCAAACAACAAAAGCAAGCCAAAAGGAAAACAAACAGCATTAAATACATAAACTGGAAAACTATAAACTTCTAAAATGAAAAGTGCAGGCGTCCACCATGGGGAACTGTAAAATAAACAACTAAGGCAATTAGAAAAAATTAAATAATTTTAAAAATCAAATGAAAGGTGACTAAGAAGTTTAAAGGAGTTGGGAGGGGAGAATAAGGGAAGGAATAAAATAAGGTCGCAAAATAAATAAATAAATAAATAAATAAATAAATAGAATAAGGTCACATGACATAAAGAGAAGGGCCCATTGAGAGAAAAGACCTACAAGAGGGGGAAATGAATGGTAGTGAAGAGGAACAAATAAGAAGGATATATTAAATAATAGTTTAGTGTATTTAGTATGGATTTCAAAATGTCACAATGAAACCTATTACTTTGCATACTAACATAAAATTAATTTTAATAATTGAGTACAAACTGATTGTAACAGTAGGAAAGCAATAGAGAAAATCAATTAAATCAAAGACAATTCTTTTTAATTATATCATAGTTGAATTTCCATTGTTGTGTCGAGACACTGTGACCAAGGCCACTCTTACAAGGGAAAATGTTTAATTGGGGCTGGACTACAGGTTTTGAGATTCAGTCCATTATCATCAAGGAGTGTATAGCTTCATCTAAGCAGACATAGTACTGAAGAACGATCTGAGTGTTCTGCATCTTGATCTGACTGCAGCCAGGAGAAAGACTGCCCCATGGGCAGCTAGGGGGAGGATCTCAAAGCCCAATGCCATAATGACACATTTCCTCCAACAAGGCCACACCTACTACAAAAAGGCCACACCTCCTAATAGTGTAACTTTCTGGGCCAACCATAGTTAAACTACCATGAATTATATTTATTTTATTTTGACATTTTTATTAGAGAATACAGTTATTGAGATTATATTTATCTCGCACTATTCACTTCTCCCACTCCTGAGGATACCCTTCTTCTTCCCAAATAGCTCTCCTCCTATTCCTATGCCCTTTTCCATTTTTGCTGCTGATATTCAGGTCTAGCACAGGTAGCCCACAGCTGCTGTATGTTTATGATTGGGAGAGCAGCAATGTGATATTTGGAACATAGTGCTTCATAGAGCTCCTCTCCTATCTCCATCTACTTGTGAATGGCTCTGTGTTACATATGCACATTTTCAATCAAGTACACTCATTCATTGAGCATACTCCCTCTTCCTTCTTCCTTTTCATTCTCCCTTACATTAACCCCTTTTGCTCTCATATAGACTTTTCTTCTATGTGCATATAATACATGCATGCATAATTTAATATAAAAATGAAATCTAGGAACCACAAATGAGAGAAAACACATACTTGCCTTTCAGAAGCTAGCCTATTGCAAATAGTCATTTATTACAAACAACATGTTTGTTCTTCATAGTAGAAGAAATCCTCATGGGACTCCACCAAGTTTTCTTCATCTATTCCTCTACTATTGGATTATCTAGGTTGGTACCATAACTCTTCTATCTCTATGATTAGAATTGTTATATTACACACACACACACACACACACACACATGAATGCAAGCATACGCACACATACATGCAGCCTACTGTGTCTATGTAGTGTTGTGCATATATACTTTTATTTAGGGATGAGTATTTAAGGTTGATTTCTGCTCAGGGTTCCTGACTTGTGGTGGAATCACCATGCCTGACCTTAAACTGTACTACAGAGCAATTGTGACAAAAACTGCGTGGTACTGGTACAGCAACAGACAGGTAGATCAGTGGAATAGAATTGAAGACCCAGAAATGAATCCACACACCTATGGTCACATGATATTTGACAAGGGAGCTAAAACCATCCAGTGGAAAAAAGACAGCATTTTCAACAAATGGTGCTGGCACAACTGGCGGCTCTCATGTAGAAGAATGAGAATTGACCCATTCTTATCTCCTTGTACAAATCTCAAATCTAAGTGAATCAAAGACCTCCACATAAAACCAGAGACACTGAAATCGATAGAGGAAAAAGTGGGAGAAAGCCTCGAAGATATGGGCACAGGGGAAAAATTCCTTAACAGAACAGCTGTAAAATCAAGAATTGACAAATGGGACCTCATAAAATTGCAAAGCTTCTGTAAGGCAAAAGACACTGTCAACAAGACAAAAAGGCCACCAACAGATTGCAAAAGGATTTTTACCAATCCTAAATCTGATAGAGGACTAATATCCAATATATACAAAGAGCTCAAGAAGCTGGACTCCAGAAATTCAAATAACCCAATTAAAAATGGGGTACAGAGCTAAACAAAGAATTCTCAACTAAGGAATACTGAATGGCTGAGAAACACTTGAAAAAAATGTTCAACATTCTTAATCATCAGAGAAATGCTAATCAAAACAACCCTGAGATTCCATCTCACACCAGTCAGAATGGCTAAGATCAATAATTCAAGTGACAGCGGATACTGGCGAGCATGTGGAGAAAGAGGAACATTCCTCCATTGCTGGTGGGATTGCAAGCTTGTACAACCACTTTGGAAATCAGTCTGGCAGTTCCTCAGAAAATTGGACATAGTACTACCAGAGGATCCATCAATACCTCTCTGGGCATATACCCAGAAGATGTTCTAACTGGTAATAAGGACACATGTTCCACTATGTTCATAGCAGCCTTATTTATAATAGCCAGAAGCTGGAAAGAACCCAGATGTCTATCAATAGAGGAATGGATACAGAAAATGTGGTACATTTACACCATGAAGTACTACTCAGCAATTAAAAACAATGAATTTATGAAATTCTTGGGCAAATGAATATATCTGGAGGATATCATCCTGAGTGAGGTAACCCAATCACAAAAGAAGTCACTAGATATGCACTCACTGATAAGTGGATATTAGTCCAGAAACTTAGAATACACAAGATGAAATTTGCAAAACACAAGAAAACCAAAAAGAAGGAAGACCAATGTGTGAATACTTCATTCCTCCTTAGAATAGGGAACAAAATACCCATAAAAGGAGTTACAGAGACAAAGTTTGGAGCTAAGACAAAGGATGGACTCTCCAGAGACTGCCCCACCCAGGGATCCATCCCATCATTAGCCACCAAATCCAGACATTATTGCACATGCCAGAAATATTCTCTTGAAGGGACGTTGATATTAGTGGCCCCTTGTGAGGCTATGCCAGTGCCTGACAAACACAGAAGTGGATGCACACAGTCAGCTATTGGATGGAACACAGGTTCCCCAATGGAGGTGCTAAAGAAATTACCCAAGGAACTGAAGGGGGTTGCAACCCTATAGATGGAACAATAATATGAACTAACCAGTACCCCCAGAGCTCATGTCTCTAGCTGCATATGTAGCAGAAGATGGCATATTCAGCCATCATTTTGGAAGAGGCCCCTTGGTCTTGCAAACTTTATATGCCCCATAGAGGGGAACGTCATGGCCAAGAAGTGGGAGCGGTTGGGTAGGGGAGCAGGGTGGGGGGAGGGTATAGGGGACATTCAGGATAGCATTTGAAATGTAAATGAAGAAAATATCTAATAAAATAATTTAAAAAAAAAGAAAGATGTTATTCTCCCTCACTCAGAAGCCACTGATTACTGAAGATCTTTTTCTAAGGGTGAGGTCTATGTGAAATTTCCCCTATCTTCATTGGCTTGTCAGCTGATATTGTCATTATGTCTTGTTTAGGCAAGCATATTGCAGAGATTTTATGGTTGTAGCATCTCTGTAGAATATCCAGAAGACATTATCTAGCAGGAGACATCCTGGTCTTCTGGCTCTAATAAACTTTCTGACCCATCCTCCGTGATTTTTCTTGAACCTTAGATTTAGGTGTTACAGTGTGAATGAACCAATCTGGGCTGACCAACCTCCATCTCTGTGTTTTGACCAGTTGTGGGTTTCTGTAATTGTCTCTGCTGCAAAAAGAATCTTATTTGATGAAGGGTGAGAAATACACATGTTGGTGGGTATAAATGTAAATATTTAGGATGCTGTTAGAAATTATGCCGGTTTAGGAAATAACAACAATAGGGTCTTATATAGGGTCTATGATCTTTATGGTACCAAATACTGGGCTAGGTTTATAGTGCTCAGCATAAAATCCCTCCTATTGAGACAACCTTAAGTCCAATTATATAGATGTTAGTTACCACCAAGATAAAAATGTCACTAGCAAGCAATTGGAGATAACATACCAGGCTGGTCATTTGTTGTGGTTTAGAGGATTAACAGCTGGTTTGGGCTATTGATTTCTTTTCTCCCTTGGCATCTTGCATAGCACCTTCTGATGCTATGAGAGCTAGTCCTCAGAAAAGAAACTTGAAATCAGTACCAGCCTCATTCTTTCAAGTCCTGTTTCATAAATGTTTGTGGTGTTGTCAGCAGCGGGGTCTTGCCTTCACGTTCGAGGTAACAGCAATAGATTGTATTATTTGGAAAACCTCTTGGACACCAACAACCAATAACTTAAAAGGCGATTTTCCCATGCATGGCACTGTGGTTGTTTTATATAGTCTGTCTCTTAGGGAGCAATTATCACTCCAATGGCATAAAACATAACTCCATTATAAAAAGTAAGCTTATAAAATAATATGCTTTTATTTAATTTCTCAAAAATCCTTAGTTTTATTTACATGCCCTTCCTACGTCTCCCTCTATATTACCCTTCCTGTCTCACTCCCTCCATTCTATCCTCTAAATTGTTAAAGACAAGTAATATTGAAAACTTCATTGCCAATATCATGCAGTTTGGGTTTTTTTGTTTTTTGTTTTTTTTTGTTGTTTTTTTTGTTTTTGTCATGGAATTCTTCGGTTTCTCCATCTATGATAATTGAGAGTTTTGCTGGGTATGCTCACCACCAATAATATTATATACACAAAATTCCAATGTCAGAAATCAAATAGAAGTTACCATTGCTGATTCCATGTATAGTAAAGAAATAATTAACAAAATCTATACTTGAATATTTTATAACTTTGGTTAAAATGTAAGATTACTAAAATTCAAATGAAAGGTTAATAAATTCAAAAATAAATATTGTGTAAATAGGAACAGATAGCCTAAATGTCCCTATATATATTAAATCAATCGTTTTCAACCTTCTAAAAATGATATATTGGCCTTAGTTTCATCTATGAGTTCTTTCAAATATTTAAAGACTGATAAATATCAATTTGCCACTATCATTTTCCAGAAAACTGAATCAGAGAGAATACTATCCTATGAGGCTAGAATTATCTTCACACCAAAATAATATTATGAGAAAGGAAACTTCAGAAAAATATTTCAATGCAACTATGAAGTAGGCATCAAAAATCAAATTGTACATATGAATTATAAAAATATTTAGACATTATTAACAAGGGGGGTTAACCTCATGTTCACAAGGCTAGTTCAATACTTGAAAATTGGTTATTATAATCCTTCACATTAGAAGCTAAACAAATAAATTATATGGCTACATAAACAAAGGTCTCCTGAGAAAACTTAAATTCCTACTTATGGCCAAATCTATAAACTAGGAGAAGAGCAGAAAGTCATTCAACATAAGAAAAAATTCATAAAGGAAAACTCTATACAATACTATGTTTGACCCTGTACAAGGGAAGGCCTGGGCTAAGTAGTGGGAGTGGGTGGGTAGGGGAGCAGGGGCGGGAGGGTATAGGGAATTTTCGGGATAGCATTTGAAATGTAAATAAAGAAAATAATAATAATAATAATAATAATAATGCAAAAAAACCAAAAAAGTGTTAAACTGCATGTTTTCCCTTAAAATCATCATTGTATGCATACATGATTTCCCCCTAAAGTCATGATTGTCTATATAGAAAAGTTCCTTGAATAAACTAGTATTTCAAATGTACAGAATAGACTGTACAAATCTGCTGCTTTGCTCTTTATTGTCAATGAATAACTTGATTTTTTTAAGTGCAATACCCCATTTTTTGATTGGGTTGTTTGGGTGTTTTGGAGATTAGCTTCCTGAATTTTGTATGTATCTTGGATATTAGTCTTCTATTGGATGTAAGGTTAGTGAAGATTTCTCCCCCAATCTATAGGTCCTATTGACTATGTCCTTTGTCATACAGAAGCCTTCTAGTTTCATGAGGTCCATTCATCACTTCTTGATCTTAGAACTTAAGCCATGGGAGTTCTGTTTAGGAAATCCCCACTGCCCCCCAATGAGTTTGAGGCTCTGTCTTATTTTCTCTATTAGATTCAGTGTATCTGGTTTTATGTTGATGTCCTTGATCCACTTGGACTTGAACTTTGTATGAGGTGACAAATATGGATCTATTTCATTTTTCTGCATATCAGCAGTTAGACCAGCACCATTTATTGAAGATTCTTTCTTTTATCCATTGTATATTTTTGGCTTCTTTGTCAAAGATCAAGTGTCCATAAGTGTGTGGTTTTCTTTCTGGGTTTTCTATTCTATTTCATTGATCAACCTGTCTGCCTCTGTACCAATACAATGCAATTTTAATCATTATTGCTCTATAGTATCACTTGAGACCAGGGACGATGATTCCCCCAGTAGTTCTTTCATTGTTAAGAACTTTTTTCACTAATGTCATCCCCTTTGGGTCCTGGGAGCCTCTTAGGGGAGAGATAACCTATGGAGACCATAACCAGAGGTTAGGCACAGCCCCCAGTTGGGGGTGGGGCCACACACTCTTCTCAAAAATTTTAACCCAGAATTGTTCCTGTCTAAAGGAAATATATGGCAAAAGAGTGGAGAGAGACTGAAGGAAAGACAATCCAGAGACTGCTCCACCTGTGTATCCTTCCCTATGCAGCCATCAAACCCAGTCACTATTACTGATGCCAAGAAGTGTTTGCTGACAGGAGCATGGTATAACTGTCCTTTGAGAGGCTCTGATAGAGCCTTACTGATACAAATGTGGATGTTTTCAACCAACCCACAGACTGAGCATGGGGACCCCAATGGAGGAGCTGAGGGAAGGACTGAAGGAGCTGAAGGGATTTGCAACCCCATAGGAAGAACAACAATATCAACCAACCAGAACCCAAAGAGCTCCCAGGGACTAAACCACCAACCAAAGAATACACATTGAGGGACCCATGGGCACATCTCTGCATTTGTAGCAGAGGATGGCCTTACCTGGCATCAGCGAGAGGGTAGGGCATTTAGCCTGTGAAGATTTGATGCCCACTGTAGGGTAATGTCAGGGCAGGGAGGCCAGAGTGGGTGAATGGGTAAGGGAGCACCATTTTAGGGAAATGTAGGGTGGAAAAGAGGGTTTTTGGAGAGGAAACTGGGAAGTGGTATAACATTTAAAATGTAAATAAATAACCAGTAAAAAATTTAAAAGATATACATTTATCATCAAAATATAAAATAACCAAGTAATAAAAATCAGTCATTTGGGTCTTTCAGATGGCAGTCATAATAGGTCCATTTTTGTAAGTGCTCCATAGCCTCAGTAATAGTGTCAGGTCTTGAGATCTCCCCTTGAGATGGATCCTACTATGGACCAATCTCTGGACCTTCTTTTCCTCAGGCTCTTCTCCATTTCTATCCCTGTAATTCTTTCAGACAGGAAAAATTATGGGTCAGAGTTTTAATTGTGGGATGGCAACTCCATCCCTCACTTATGCCCTGTCCTTCTGCTGAAGGTGGGATCTACAAGTTTCATCTTCCCAATGTAGGGCATTTAATCTAAAGTCCCTCTCTAAATCTTGAGAGTCTCTCACATCCTAGGTCTCTGGTACATTCTGGAGGGTGCCCCCAACCTCCCACCTCCCGAGGTTGCCTGTTTTCATTCTTTCTGCTGGCCCTCAGGGATTTCAGTCTTTTGCCCTACCCAATACCTGGTTATGTTCCCCTCTCTGGCCCCCATCCCCTTTCCATTCAAGGTCCCTCCCTAGCCCCATGTGGTTGCTTTCTTCTCCCTCCTAAGCAAGACTGAGGTATTCTCACTTGGGCCATTCAGCTTGTTGACCTTTTTGAGTTCTGTGGGCTGTATCTTGGGTATTCGGGCACTTTTTTGGGGGGCTAATATTCACTTATTAGTGAGTATTAGTACATCATGACTGCCCTGTGAAAGACCCAACAAGCAGCTGAAAGTGTCAGATGCAAATATTTGCATCCAACCAATGGACAGAAGCTGCTGACACCTGTTGTTGAATTAGGGGAAACCTGGAAGAAGCTGAGGAGGAGGATGACCCTATAGGATGACCAGCAGTCTCAGTTAACCTAGACCCCTCAGATCTCTCAGATACTGGAACACCAAACAGGCAGCATACACCAGCTGATATGAGACCCCCCAACACATATACAGCAGAGGACTACTGGGTTTGGGTTTAGTCAGAGAAGATGCACCTAACCCTCAAGAGACTGGAGGCTCCAGGGAGTTCAGAGGTCTGGTAGGGTGGGGGTGGAGGATGAGAAAGAACATCCTCATGGAGACAAGGAGGGCAGAAAGGAGGTATGGAATGTGGGACAATCAGAGGGTGGACTAGGAGGGGAATAAAATCTGGATTTTAGAGTAATTAAATAAAATTTTAAAGATGGTAAAAAATAATAAGTTATTTGTTCTAGAAAAAAAGAAAGAAAAGAATTGTTTTCACTATCGGGTTTTTGTTTTGCCATGTAAAATTGAGACTCGCTCTTTCCTATGTCTTTAAAGAATTGTGTTAGAGTTTTGATGGAGATTGCACTGAATCTGTAGATAGCTTTTTGGTTGGATGGCCATTTTTACTATGTTAATCCTACCAATCCATGAACATGGGAGATTTCTCCATTTTCTGAAATCTTTGATTTCTTTCTTGAGAGACTTGAAGTTCTTGTCATACAGATCTTTCACTTGTTTGGTTAGAGTCACACCAAGGTATTTTATATTATTTATGACTATTGGGGTTTTTGACATTTTATTAGATATATTCATTTACATTTCAAGTGCTACCCCCAAAGCCCCCTATACCCTTCCCCTGCCCTGCTCCCCAACCCACCCACTCCTGCATTCTGGTCTTGGCATTCCCCTGTACTGGGGCATATGATCTTTGCAATAGCAAGGGCCTTTCCTCCTATTGATGGTGACTATTGTGGAGGGTGTCGTTTCCCTACTTTCTTTCTCAGCCTCTTTATTATTTGTATAAACGAAGGCTATTGATTTATTTGAGTTAATCCTATATCCAGACACTTTGCTGAAATTGTTTATCAATTGTAAAAGGTCTCCAGTAGAATTTTGGGGGTCACTTATGCATACTATCATACCATCTGCAAATAGTGATACCTTGACTTCTTTTTTGTCAATCTGTATTCCTTTGACCTCATTTTGTTGCCTAATTGCTCTAGCTAGATACAGGGAAAATAGATACAGGGAGAGTGGGCATCCTTGTCTTATTCCTGAATTTAGTGGGATTGCTTCAAATATCTCTCCATTTAACATGATATCAGCTGTTGATTTGTTGTATATTGCTTTTCTTCTGTTTAAGTATGGGCTTTGAATTCCTGATTTCTCCAATATTTTTAACATGAAGGGGTGTTGCATTTTGTCAAATGCTTTTACAGCATCTTATGGGATGATCATGTGATTTTTTTGTCTTTGAATTTGTTTATATAATAGATTACATTAATGAATTTTTGTATATTGAACCATTTGAGCATTACTGGGATGAAGCCTACTTGATTGTGGAGAATGATGGTTTTGATGTATTCTTGGATTTAGTTACCTGGAATTTTAATGAGTATTTTTGCATCAATATTCATAAGTGAAATTGGACTATGTTCATAGAGGCCTTATTGTGATAATCAGGTGGTGGAAACAACCCAGATGTGCCACATGGAAGAATAGATACAGAAAATTTGGTTCATTTACACATTCAGCTATTAAGAGCAAGGACATCATGAATTTTGTAGACAGATGGATGGAACTAGAAAATATCATTCTGAGTGAGGTAACTCAAAAGGACATATATGGTATCTATCCACTAATAAGTGAATAGTTGACAAAATAGTACAGAATACCCAGAATACAATCCATACAACTCAAGAAGGTTAACAAGCTGAAGGGCTCAAGTGAGGATGCTTCAATCCCACTTGGAAGGGAGAAGAAAGCAATTATGAGTGACAGAGTGAGGGAGGGACCTGGGTGAAAAAGAGGACAGGGAAGGAAAATGAGGAACATGATCAGGTTTTGTGGTGGGAACAGGAATGAAGCCCCGAGGGCCAGCAGAATGAATGGAAGCAGGCAACCTCAGGAGGTAGGAGGTGGGAGATCCTCTAGAATGTACCAGTCACCTGAGAGGAGAGAGATTCCCAGAATTCAAATGGAGGGACCTTAGATGAAATTCCCAACAGTGGGTAGAGGAAACTTGTAGAGTCCATCTCCAGTAGAAAGACAAGGCCTTAAGTGGAGGCATGGGGTTGTTCTACAGTCAAAAACTTTGACCCAAAATTGTTTCTGTCTAAAAGAACTGCAGGCACAAAAATTGGAGAGGAGTCTGAAGAAAGGGGGGGTCCAGTGATTGGCCCAGATTGGGGTCCATCTCAAGGGGAGGCTCAGGGCCTGACACTATTACTGATGCTATGGTGTGCTTATAGACAGAAGCCTGGCATGGCTGTCCTCAGAGAGGTCCAGCAAGCAACTGAACAAGACAGATGCAGATACTTACACCCAAACAATGGACAGAAGCTGGGGACCCTACTGGTTGAGTTATAAAAGGCCCAGGGAGTGGGAAGGCCTGGAGGGATGTGGTGTAGTATGGGGTAATCCTCTTGGAGATAGGGTAGGAGGAGTGAAATGAGGAACTGTGGTGGGGGAAAGGAGACCTGGAGGGGGATAACAATAAAAACAAATGACACATATAAATGTAAAAAATATATGATGTGTATAGAAAAAATGAAAGTACTGATAAAAGAAACCAAAGAACATGAGAACATGTAAAACAATTTGTTCATACATTTAAACATTCAATGTTGTAAATAATATCAATTCTTCCCAATGTTCCCTACTCATGCCATCCCAAGCAAGCCAAGCAGGATCCCAGATGTTTTGCTCATCAACAAACAACTAGTATTTCAAATATACAAAATATAATACTACTTTACAGCAACTCACTGCTTTCCTATATATTTTGTCCATGAATAATTGTATTTTTTTAATGTAATCAATTTATAATAGCACTAAAATGAAGGACATGCATAAATGCAATTTATATACTCATTTATTTTTAATGGAAATGAACAGTGAAATGACCAAGGGAATACTAAAGAATAAAGTCAGAGGACTCACACTGATCAATGTCAAAACACAGTCTAAAGCTACAATGAGCAGCACAATATGTAACTGGTAGAGCAACAGGCACTTTACAATGGCGCAAAGTTAAAGATAGACTCAACTAATTTTTTCAAATGCAAAAAGAAATTTGATAAACTATACTCTTTCAGCAAATATTGCTAAAAAATATCAATATGAGCAAACATTTCTCTGGAGAATATATAGACAGCACAGAAACACATAGAATGATATGCAGAACATTAGGTATTAAGTAAAGATAAATACATCAAAACCACAATAATTTGTCACAGCACAATTATCAGAGTGGGTAAAATAAAAGAGTAATATCAAATGCCAAAAATATCCAGAGCAGTTCTATCACTCATATGTTGCTAGTGGGGATACATAAAGCCATGTATTAGCTCTGAAAAACAGTTAACTGGCTGTTGAGAAATCTTAACAGGCATTTATCTAGGACCTACAACTGTACAACTGGGCATTTATTCCAATGGAATGAAAACAAATTATCTGCTCAAAATCACTATATGTCCTCAAAGGTTTTCTGTTGCTTTGATAAACAACATGATCAAAATCTACTTAAGAGGAGGGAGGGTTTATTTCAGCTTACAGGTTATAGCCCATCATCCAGGAAGCCAGCACAGGAGTTCAAAGCAGGAACCTGGAGACAGAAACCATGCGAAGAGTTTTACTTACTGTCTCACTCAGATTTGCTCACCTATGTTTCTAATACAGCCCAGGTCAAGCTGTTTTATGAAAGTATGGCTTACAGAGGATTAGGCCCTCCCACATCAATCAACAAGCAAGAAAATTATGCACACATACCTGAATTCCCACAAACTAATCTGATGCAAGCAATTCTTCAGCTGGACTTCTCTATTTCCATGTGCGCCTATTTGATAACCAGTAGCAGCCATCATGCTACACAGTTGTTTATAGAGTTCAGCTTATAACATTACAAAACTGAAAACAACCAAAATGCCCATCAACAGATAGGTCAAGTACTATTCAGCAGTAAAAAGAGACAAAGTACTGTTGCATACAATAATCTGGATGTATCTCAAGAATATTGAACTGCCGGGTGGTGGTGGCGCACGCCTTTAATCCCAGCACTTGGGAGGCAGAGGCAGGCAGATTTCTGAGTGCAAGGCCAGCCTGGTCTACAGAATGAGTTCCAGGACAGCCAGGGCTACACAGAGAAAACCTATCTCGAAAAACGTATATATATATATATATATATATATATATATATATATATATATATATATATATTATTTGTTGTTACCTCTTCCACAATTATCTCATTGAAGTTGTGGGAACAGATGTCTAATTGGTTGAAACATTTACTCCAGGGAGAGGATACTCATGGGCCTCAAGTTAAACAAAAGATCCAAAAGATCACAGGTCCAGGAGAGCAAAAACTTATAT
>NC_034613.1:40189938-40211269 GCF_900095145.1 Mus pahari | reverse complement strand
TATATATATATATATATATATATATATATATATATATATATCTGAATGAAAAACTTCAAACCCTATATTGTACTGAATGAAAAACTTTAAACCCTAAAGGTGACATCGGTACAATTCCACTTAATGCAAATTTATGACAGTAAAAAATTAATAACTAGGAGTTAAGAAGAGAGGACAGTTGAAAATGAAAGGCAGACATTTCTTTTCCTGTAAAGGGCAGCAGAGGTGATGCTGGTAGTGACAGACCTTAATTGTATCTGTACTCTATCAATTTCAGTACCTTAGCTATGATATGACATTTTAGGCTTGCTAGGTGTTAGTGCTGGGAAAAACTAGTAGAAAGTGCACAGGATATCTCTGCATTGGTTATTTTCTCCCACTTGGTTCTTGAGAAAGCATCTTGCTATGTATCTCAAGATAGCCTTGACTCTTAATCCATCACCCTAGCCCCGCTACATCCTGAATGCTGGGAGTACAGACATATATAATCCCCTGTCTCAGCATTGACTCTTTTTTTAAAGGATTTATTTATGTTATGTATATAAATATTTTTGCTTAAATGTGTATGTGTGTGTGTGTGTGCGCGCGCGCGCGCGTGCATGCGTATATACATTACATGCATGCCTGATGCCTGAGGAGGTCAGAAGAGGGCATCAGGCGCCATGGACCTGGTGATACAGATGGTGTGAGCCACCATGTAGATGATGGAAATTGAATCCTGGTCCTCTGGAAGAGCAACAAGTACTCTTAACTACTGAGCCATCTCTCCAGCCCCTCAGCACTGAGTCTTATACTGAAAGTTCATCTACAATTATCTCAAAATAAAAAATGTTTAATTAAAAATGAAATGTTTATTGAATATAATAATAGGTTATTTGTTGTTACCTCTTCCACAATTATCTCATTGAAGTTGTGGGAACAGATGTCTAATTGGTAGAGACTAAAAAATAGTGGGAAGAAAAATACTGAATAAATTATTCCATCCAGCTATTACAGGGAATTTTCCTCCAAGTTGTAACATTCCCTCCCAATTGAAACATTTACTCCAGGGAGAGGATACTCATGGGCCTCAAGGTAAACAAAAGATCACAGGTCCAGGAGAACAAAAACTTAGATTATCATTATATTCATTTTCCCATACAACATATTTTAATCATGTTTCCCCTCCCCCAAACTGAGAATATTCTTGACTTCCTCCCAACCTCCTCCCTTCCCCTGCCACTACATAGGAGAATAAAACAGTAAACAGTTACTGGGGGCAGATACCCTGAACAGCCAAACCAGGGAAAGAAATGTTGAGTTGCTTGCATGCTGCATAGAGAGTTCCAGGACTGCATTGTCATCTATATTGGTGAGGTTTTTAGTATTGTGGCTTCCTTTAAGTTATCCCTGTTCCCTATAAGTAACCCCTCACACATATTCCTGATAGCAACCCCAACAACAACAACAAAGAACTCTCTGTTCACCAAATTGGACATTGGTATAACCTCTACTTTGGTTCATGGCATCCCTTTCTGGGGTGAGTAAACATGTATGTTACATCTCCCCGGGGGGAGAAGGAAGGGGTGGTCTGTCACACAATGCCAGATTAACAAGAGGTTAACACTTGATACAGAGATGAAAGATTAAAAACAAAGTTGCTAGGAATCGGAGATGCCTGGCCAAGTAAATGCCTTGTGATAGGAAAATATTCACACAAATACACTGGTAACACCATAAGCAAGGATGTCTGAGAGTGAAGATAGGACAGCGCAATAATTGAACTAAAATAGCAATTTGTACACCTGAGGAAAAGAAGTTCAAATGGCTTCAACATCCTTTAGGAAATAAGAATTTGTACCACTGTAGGTGGAGGGTTAACATACTCTGAAAGGGGTCCTTTTTCAAAGGGAGTGATGATGAAAATTACTCACAAATAGGGAAGAAACGGGAGAAAGCCAAAGCTAAGACACATGAAGAAAAGCTGAGTATCCCTAGACCAAGCTGAAATCATAGCTTCTGACAGGTGAGTGTACCAATATTTCAGGTGCTGTCCCTTCCTCCCACAAAGTTCAAGATGAGACTGGTACAATCTCATGTTTGAAAGGACCTAAAGCTGACACTAAAGATTACAGATATAGAATTTGGAGGAACATGAGATAATGATACACTCACTGCTGAATTCATTTACCCCAAGATCCTGATTGGATAGGAAATAAGGGGAAAAGGAGGCACTCTGACCCCGTGTGCCTAACTGCATACTGAGATCATATGTTGGGAGACTCAAGCATTATTGGCAGACTTGGGTCTCAGCAGAATTGGAGCTCAGCTCATTAGAGGTCTAGCTGTGCCTAGAGATGTTAAGTGACTGGGAGTGGTTGAAATGTTGAAAGCTACAGATCAGAGAAGTCAAAGTAGTGTCTGTTATGCCAGTCAGGCTACGAATAGGACTTGAAGCATCAAAAAATCTGTGAGCTGGTCTTTACAATAAGATTTTTTTTCAATGTCTACTTGTCTACCAATGAGCTGTGTATTTGGGAAGATTATTTAAGCTTCTCTTTATTTCTGTTTTATAAGGACAGCAAGAACATGTATCTCCAAGAACTGGTGTGACAATTAAGTTAAATAAAATGTATATAAAACTTGTAATGATACCAGATACTTTGGAATAATTTCATGTGTTAGCTGCCATTGTAATTAGTACAAAGATATTATTATAGGAGTAAGCCTTGTTACATGGCTGTTGTCTATAAACATCTACTAAAATAAATATGTAAGACCAAATGAACCCTGCAGTGTGTGTATATAAGAATAATATTTAAGGAATAGGAGGTCACAGTCATAAGAAGGAGTTAAAGGGATGTGGGAGTAAATGGGAGTAATTACTTTAACTCTTCAGGAGGTCTCTTCATTCAATCAGAGGAATTCACATTTTCCCACTTTATTTCCCATTATTTCACTTCATCTCACGCTTTTTATTCTATGTCTTTATTGATGTGTATCCTACATGATTTTTCTCTTTGAAAACAAGTTGTTTCATCCCTATATTCAACTCAGCATTTTCCCACTTACTCTATACAACCAAGCCTCCTTCCTGTAGACTTGTCGTTCTCCACCTTCCTAATGCTTCAACATTTTATTAAGTTCCTCATGTTGTGGCGACCTCCAACATTAAAATTATTTCATTACTACTTCATAACTGCAACTTTGTGACTGCTATGAATCATACAGTATATTTGATATGCAACCCAAAGGAGGGTCGGGACCCATATCTTGAGGACCACTGATATATATAAAGGACCACCCACTATAAAGTCTGTATCATTCCTTTGTAGCCTTCCAAAATCATTCTCCCTTTATTCTTTCTCATATCTTTATTCATGTTGTCCCCTCTTATTTGTCATTCTTTTTGTCTCACCCATTACTTCATATCATCCTTTTATCATTCTCTTACAAATTTACGTTATTATACATCATCCTCTCCTATTACTACATGTTGTCTCATTCTCTTTTTACCTTGTCACCCTTCTCCTTACATCATCCTCTTCTCTTTATTCCCTATCACTCCTCCTCTTAACTCCCTGAACCCTTCCTTCTTATCCCTTGTTGTCCCCTCAACTTTATTCTCCAGCACCTCCTCCTCTTTACACCATATCATCTTAATTCACCACTCTCACTCCCCTTTATCCTGTGCCATGTCCCCTCTACTATGTATCGTGCTTCCCTCTTGTCCTAGATTATTCCCTTGTCTTCATACACTATTATTTATTCTCTTAATTTCATATCACACTTTCTTTATACCACATCACTCTCTATATCGCATGCCATGCCATCCTGTTTTTCCACTATCTTTTCCTTTTATCCCACACAGTAGCTTCCTCTTTATTTACAATCACTCCACAGGTAACTGGTACCCTATTACTGCCTTCATTTTCTATATTCATTTTCTATTGTCCTACTTTCTTAAACCATATCACTCCATCTTCTTTACCCATTATAGTGTATTCCCTTTATCCCATGTCACCCCTTCCTCTTTATCCACAATCACCCTTATACTATGTCATCCCCTCCTCTTTATTACCCATCATCTTTCCCTATTATGCTACATCATCCCTCTTTTCTATTCCCTGTCACCCCTGCTATGCAATGTCATCCACTCTTCTTTATTCTCAATCACCCCTCCTTCTTACCCCATCTCAACCTCTCTCCTTTATACACTGTCTATCCCCTTTATCCCTTGCCACCTCTCCTCCTTATTCACCATTATCTTTCCCCTTTATCCCATGTCATTTACTCTTCTCTATCCATAGATACCCCTTCCCCTTATACCATGTTGTCCCTTCCTCTTTATTACCTGTCATTATTCCCTATTAGGCCAGGTCATCCCCTTTTCTTTATTCCCTGTCTTCCAGTTATTCAGCATCATCCCCACTGTTTTATTCCCCATCCCCACTCTTTACCCAATACCATCCCTTCTTTACTCAGCCCCCTTTCTCTCCTTTAACTTAGGCCATCTTCTTTTGATTCCCCATCACCCTTCTCCCTTAACCCATACCATTCCCTCCTCTTCACCCAGCATCATCGCTCCCATTTATTTCATATATCTTCTTTATACCCCTTAACTCTCTTTATCTCACCTCATGCTCCTTCTTTATTCCCCATCACCCCTAATTTCATATCATCCACTCCCCCTTTTTTATTCCACATCTGTTCTCCCTTTTATATCATGTCATCTCTTCTTCATTTCATATCAACCCCTCCACTTTATTCATCTTTCTTGTGTTAATTCCAGCTTCAGATCTTCACTTGGAGCTTCCCAAATTACAGCCCCCCCCAAAAAAAAACAACACTGTGCACCATGAATATGCTGCTGTCACAACACAGATGTTTATTAATGATGAAATGCCAGAGAAGTTTGAACAATCACAAATCTTCGAGCTCTGTGGTTGTTACCCATTGTATGAACAGTTTCTATCCCTCAATACAATACATTCTTCACTCGAAAGACCTTAGCTATTGTTACCCATAAATATCAGTTATAGTTTGGATGTCATACATAACCCATATCAGTGTTTTACCAGAGCAAGTCCCGCAAATTTGTACCGTCCTGCATAGAGGATCTACAGAGACGATAAATAAGAGTGTTTGTAATCAGGTGATTTTAACTACTTGGAACTATGTGTCTGTGCCTAACTAGTTGTTTTGCTGACAGCAGGGGTGTGAACACCAGCTGTCTTTAAAACAAGTCCAGGACTAAAATCTAATTTTTTTCTCTAACTTTTGACCCCAGAAAAGCTAGTTAGGCTTACACTTGAGGTTTCCCCGTTGGCATGTCCTGAGCAAAACTGCACAGAATTTTTTGGAGTGGCTGTTTGACGAGCCATTGGTCTAAATAATTTGAGGGGGAAAATTCTGAGGCGGTGGGTTTGCTGCGGGGACAGGGCTGAGTTGATGTGACACAATTTAGCATTAATAGTTGTCAGCTGTCAGTAGGCTGACCTAACATTCTAACATACCTCTTGAGGGCCTTTCCAGTGAGCTCTTGGGAGGAGGGTAGGAAAGTCAGGAAAAGCATGCAATCCCCTTGGGGGGAGGGAAAGCACCTCGAGATTTGTGAGCTTCTCTGGGACAGATGTTTACCACAAATGTAACATCAATTAAAGGAAGGGGCTGCTGTAGTGAGAGGAAAGCCTAGATCAGGGGTAAAAGAGAAGGCAAGGTAGCACCAAGGCACCTGGGCATGACACAGAAATAGCTCTGCTTTTACCACCTGAAGATACCAAGCATCCCCTGTAATGGGGCTGGCAGTGTATTTGGAATTCCCATCCTGACCCGAGCATCAGGTGGAACTCCTTCTTATCCTTAGTTCTTTATCTTCAAGACTCTTTACTGTTTCCTGTGACATTCCAGGTCTACCCCCACCCTTTCCCCCTGTCTGGCAACTTATAGAAGGGAAAACATCTAAGGAAAGAAGCGGGTGGCAAATTTGCCCTTCTTCCCCCGGGGCACACGGGGCAGTGGGCGGTCTGCGTTGGGGGGGTTACCGGCTGCTCCTTCCTCTTTGTCAAAGGAACCAGCAGTGCTGGCAGGCACAACAGGCTCCTCAGAGGGACCTGGAAAATAGTAACAATGTTAATTTCTTAGTTTTCTTGACTTCATAATTTGCAAATAGCTCAAGACACTAAAACCTAGTTTTGAGTTTCAAATACAATACAAGGCAAAAAAAGCAGACCTAGAACTTCATTAAAATTGAGGTCTTCTTTAGAGTCTGAAATCCCATTAATTTCTGAATATTTTTCATAGGTTGGGATCTCTTCCTCATTTGAGGATTCATCATTTGGGACTTAATCAGCTGCTGGGATCTCTTCAAGATTGGGAAAAACTTCTGAATCTTGGGGTTCATCATTATTTGGGGCATTTACATTATCTGGCATTCCATTAATGACAGGAGCTTCATCATTACCTGGGATTTCATCAGCGTCTGAGTCAGTATCTGTGTCGGTATCCTCATTGTTTGGAATTACATCAAGATAGGGAACCTCTGCAAGATCCAGATGGTCCTGGTCTTCAAAATCCGATTCGTCTTCAAAGTCATAGTTCAGGTTATCATTCAAGACCTCGTGCACATCTGGAGCTCCTTCGGGGTCTGAAACCACATGAAAATAAGGTAAGTCTTCAAAGTTTGGGGTCTCCATAAGTTCTGGGGTTTCATCAAGTTCTAGAATATCCTCGAGAGGAGGGAGATCATCAAAATTTAGGGTGTCATCACCATCCTCACCACCCATTTCCTCATCTTCACCATTATCTTCTTTATCAAACTCTGGTATGCCTTCAAGATGTGAACCATGTCTTATGGGATTTCAAAACCTTGAACTTCCCACAAAACAACTCACTCACTGAAATATTCAAATACGAACTCTTCATTTATAGACATAACAATCTTAGAGGATTCACCATCCTCAAGGGCCTTATCTTCATGAACAAACCTAATTATCTGCAAGGGTTTGGCCCTCTACAAAGGACTGACCATTGGGAAGGGCCTGACCTTTAGGAGGGAACTGACCTTCATCGAAGGGCTGGCTCTGAGCAAGGATAGCAGCCTGGGCTTCAGCAGAGTTTTCCACTGGATCAGAAAGTAAAGCATCCTCCTCCATCTTTATGCGAGCGCTCCTGAATGAGAAAAAAATGAAGTTAGTAGGTTTGCACAAATTTTGTTAATATCAAGATAGTGTGAAATTATAAGCCCTATAGGTTAAACATAAGCAAGCCAGGATGTTAAAACTACACTCACTGGATCTTCCTCAGATTCCGGCGTCTGATAAAATCCAGGGCTTCAGGGCTAGACTTCCACACACGCTTAGCAACCTCCTTCTGAATATGGGGGGGCACCTGAAAGTAAAAGTAGTCATCTTAATTGCATATCCCTTTTTGTTTCTACTGATCTTTATTAGGTATTCAGGACCAAAGGCACTGTGATCAGCAAATGGACAGTTTCCTAGTCTTGGTTATCCACATGAAACTCTCCCTTATTTTGTGAACAGAAAAATGTGTGGAGTAAGTGTATTCCTACTTACCTGGAAGAGGATGTCCCAGTTATCAATCATGGCACGGACCACATTGACAGATGCAACATAGTGATCGATCCCCAGTTTAGTCTTCCTGGATTCCTTGTTGGCCAACTTCCCCTTCTTCAGGAGAGCAGTTCCAAACACCAAAGCCAAGTTGGTGGAAGTCATTCGGTTACCTGGAACCTAGATAAAAAAGTGTGATCAACCTTGAAGGGGTACTAGAAGCTATGGAAATAGATGTATAGTCTTTTTATTGTTGGATTTTCTCTCTTTACCCGATTTAAAGCCATCTTATTTTCACTATCCTTTCCCACAGTTTTTTTTTACCAGCTGTCCATCAATGCCAATGGAGTCTTCACAGTTCTCAGTGATTTTATGCAGTGCCTTCAGCAGACGTTCAAGAGTATCACTGTGGCAAGGTGGCATCAGGTAAACCAGAAGCTGCAGGGCAGACACCTGATCCTTGGGCTTCAGAGCTAGAGGAAGGAAAATGGGACTGGCTTAGAGGGCTAGCCTTGGCAGAAACCTGATATCAAAAGAACAATATTTTTGCTTCATGGTTGCTAGTGACTAGAAAAAGTACCTGGGAAACATTCTTTTGCTTCCTCACAAAACATCTGACTGAGATCAGGGTACCTAAAAGCAGAAAGTGTCCTCCCCAACCTCAAAATTGAATCTCTATAGAGTCTGGGTTCTTCTTAGCCCTAAGGGCAAAGAACTTCCAGAAGCTTAGGAGAAATTTCCAAGCGACAGATTTATAAGGGAACAGCAAGAGACACAAAAAAGCAACCAGAAGGTTTTATTCATGTTTTTGTTTTCATTAACAAATAATGACAGTATATTCTAGAAAGATATATTTCATATTCTTTGTTCATTCTATCCTAGATTCATGGAGAGTCTCTAGCCTGAGCTGTTTCTTTATGTCCCCCAAATTTGTGTATTGTTTTTTCCCCTTGCTCCAACAAAGGAGGGCAGAAAACTCACTTGCAGTCAGGAGGAAGGACATGTACAGCTCATCAGGCAGCAGAGGGTCCTTCATCTCACGAAAAAACTCCTTGAGGAGTTCAGCCACATCATGGACATTCACACTGTCATCCAGTACAATATCCAGGCCTTTGTCAAATAACTCACGGAGCTAAATGAGGGGAAAGAAGATGTGAAATGTCTTCCTTGCCCATCATAGGCTAGGTCTTGAACAGTGCTTCAAGAAATGACAGGCTTCAGTAAAGATAGCTGGCTATATAGTATATCTAAGGGTCTATAAAGAAGACCTTAGCCACACACACACATACACACTGTCAATCATGACACTATCCTATGTGTATTAGAGAGCTCTTACTTCTATCTTCCTTTTATTACCTAAAGAACAAAAATGTAAATATAGTTAGTTTACCTCAAGCACCCTCCTCAGAGAGTACTCAATGGTGAAAATCCCCACGGAGCTTAAGCCTGAAAGAAAAGACCAGAGGTCCTGAGCATCTATGACCCCTGTTCCCCAATTATGTTTCCCTTGTTCTCCCTAAGCATCTGCATCCCAGCTTTCAATGAAATTATCAGGAGAATGCTACTCATACCTTCCATTCCATAACTTCTTTCTCTCCCCTTCTAGAACATTCTTCTGTTTTTTTTTTTTTCTTTTAGTTGCCTCCTCCCTTGATTTAACCATTTATGGCTTCCTTACCATGTTTCTCAATGAATTTGCAGCAAGTCTCAACAATCTGAGGGATTTGTTGAGCAATTGGGTTGAGGCTCATCTTCCTCTTGGATCCCAGAAGCCGCTGTCCAATAGGCAATGAAAGCTGGGAAAGCTGCAGGATCTGCAGCAGCAGGGCCCCATTCTCCAGTTCATCTGCGCTATCTGCAGAAACTGCACCCTGTGGGGAAAGCCAGACTAGCTTGAAATGGAGAAGGAACAACCACTGGGACATTCCTAAGTGATTGCTGAGTGACATCCAGAACTTGACAGTTTCTCTGTGGCAAGACAAACCCCCCACACCATAAGGACACAGGCCTTGACCCCTTTCCACTGAGGGTCCATGCCTGAAATCTCTAAGACTGAACTCACTCGACGTCCACGGCGGGTGAACTCTCTAGGCAGGGTGGGCTCATTCCTCCTGCGACTGAAAAAGCGCCTCATGCGTCCAAGCATTCTTTGCACCACATTTCCCCGACGACGACGACCAGTGGAACCGTTGATATCTTCAACCTGCATCGTGGGTGTCAGTTCACGCTGCTTGCGACGGGTAAGCTCGTTCACCAGTACCTCTTCCAGGCGGATGCCAAAGGTCTTGAGTGATGCAGCTAGGAAAAAAGGAGAAATTTCAAAGACTTGCAGCACTTATATTAGGGGGAACGGCACGGGTTTGAAGCACTCTTCTAAGCAATTGTCCATAATGGATCACACTCCCCCAGGCCCACAGTCCCCCCCCCTTCCTGGGGAGCTGGACCCTGAAGTGGTTAGGTAAAAATCACTCGGTGTCACTCAACTACCAGATGTGGCTCAAGGTTTCATCCCTTCCTATGTCTTGCCAGTGCAGGAACACCTTGAAGCAATGAGCAAGATTTCTTCAAATTGATCTGCCTGTGGTGTGTCCACGGGGAAGCTAAGGCAGGTCTGAAAGGACCACCAAAAGAACCAGCAGCTATTCCTCCATTTCCTGATATAAACCCCTGGTGGGTGGTTCTGGGAGGGAGAGTGAAGAGTCTTCAGGGGCAATAAGCATTGGACATTTCCAGTATCCAGGGCTACACTACCAAAAAGGAGGTTGCTCCAGAGAGAGAGAGAGAGAGAGAGAGAGAGAGAGAGAGAGAGAGAGAGAGAGAGCTCACCCCTGTCTTGTCCTCTCAGCATCAAAAACCACTTCTCCAGGGTGTTTGGACAGTCAGTAGGTAGAGCTATAGAAGGAGAAAAGAAAAAGACATATGCATTCACATACATAAGGAAGTGAGAAGTAACTGAAACATTACATTGATATGTAGCCACGGAAGAGGGACGCTCTGTGTAGCCCCCCCCCAAAAAAAAAAAAACCAATGTTTGTTTTCGCCCAGCCTCAGTTTCCCTATCTGACAACAAGACTGGCCCCACCTAGCACGTGCAAGGTTCCAAGAATTTAGCCTAAGCAGCTTAATGCGCCAGACGCATCTTACTATGAACCAGTAATTGCTCAGCACACTTAAAACAAAAATTAAAAAGCTCAGAAGTGCCTCCAATCATGCAACAGGCGAGGGGAGGGGCTCTGCCTGCAGCGCCACCATGGGTGAGGGTCGCCAAGTTACTGCGGAAGCGCTCACGCGCGTTTTTGCCTTCTCTCCCTCTGCTGCGGTGAGAGAATCGGCGACACCTGGCTGTGTCTCGGCGCCAAATCCCGCAGTGGTGACTGCTAGCGGGGTCTCCTTGCTCTTTGCTTCACTCAGTTCAGTCTGCACCAGGGGTGCGCTCCTGACGCTCCTGGTTCCTACCCTTGCACTTCCCAATTTAAAGGGAGCGCCCCTCGAGCAGCGCGAACATCCCCCACCTCCCGTAGAGCCCGCAGCCAAATCTGTGCACATACCCCTGAGGTCTCCCGAAGCACTGGAACCCGGTCCTGTGCCTGGTCCCCGCAGTTAGCAGGGCTGGGTTGCGCTCGGAGCGCACCTCCCACTGCCAAACCTCAAGCCCGCACCTCTAGCCCGCTCTTTGCCCGGATTGGCGCGTGTCTCTCTGCCTCTTTCTCGCTGTCTCTATCTCTCTCAACCGCGAAGTCTCTTCCTGTCCCAGTCCTCTTTTAGAGTGTCCCTTTGAGCCTTGGTCCCTCTTTGCCCTTTTCTCCCACAACACCTGGTGAGCCCCTTTCTTCACCTGTCCTCGCTCCTACCGGGCTTATCATTCCCTCAAAACCCCAGGCTTCCACTCAACTCAACTAATTTTACCTTCTCTGAAATTTAACAAGCAGTATTCAACTCCTGCCTTCCTCCGTTCCCAGGGCACCAGGAAAGTGGTCCCGTTCTGAGAGCAGTAATGACCCCCTCTTCCTCTCCTAGACTTTCAATCTGCCCCACTCCGCCCGGGGGGTCTACTCGCCCAAAGGCGAGGACTCCACACTCCGGGTATAGCTCACCTCTGTCCGGCTTGAATTCAGAGAGGAAATGTCTGGCCACGAGTTCGTGGTAAGCAGTCTCTTGCAGCTTCAGGCGCTCCAGCTCAGAGAGGCTGTGAATGGATACCATGTCCATGCTGCGGTCTGAGTTCTGTCCTGGGGCTCCTCCCAGGACGCTCACTAAAAAAATGAAGGCAGACAACAACAGCAAAAGGGGGATGATTATGGGACATCGTGTCCTTACTGCCTTTAGAAAAGGAATGCAGCCACCCATTCTGGAATAGGATGATTATCAAGACTGCATCATCCAACTGTCACTGACTGGACCTGGTGGAAGGAACTATAGGGAGGGGGGTTAAGAGGGAGGGAAAACTGGGAGGTGGCTTCACCCTCAAGCTGAGCTGCCTCTGTGTTGAATATTCAGGGGAAAAGAAAAGAAAAACCAACTTAAAAAAAAACAGCACTGAGTAGATAGTCCAGAAAAGAGAGAGAGAAACTAACAAAAATTAAAGAAAATAGTTCTCTTTTTTTAGATAAGCAACCTTATATTTAAAAAAAAACACAGTTTGATACAATAAGACATAATATTTTCTATTAATTAATTACAACTCTGATAGAGTTTTTTTCTTTTCCTTCTTGATGATGCCCTAAGCTATCTGAGTTAGGTAAAAAGGAGGCATCTATCCAAGATAATGAGCACTGTAAATTTAAATAACTCTTTCAAAAGACAAGCTGGACACGTGGATCTGGAGCCAAAATTTGTCCCCAGGCCTTTTGACCTAGTAATTCCCCTTCTAGGAATCTATCCTAATGAAATCTTGCTACAAACAGGAAACATCATATACAAATGAAACATACACTAAAAAGAAAGAAGGGAAGAAGGGAAAAAGGGGAAGAAAGAGAGAGAGAGAGAGAGAGAGAGAGAGAGAGAGAGAGAGAGAGAGAGAAAACGAATGAAAGAAAGATCTAGCCCAGACACAAGATTACTTATATAGTTATGTAATAACTAGTATAAAAATGATGCAACCATACATGTATGTTTATAAAGATGTTTTCAACAGCAAATACAAAATACAGAAATTATGATTACTTCTATGTGAAGAAAAGCACGCATAAAACACTGAAAGAAACACACCAAAATTCTAACAAGTAGACTTTAGTGGCAGGATTTTGTTTGTTGGTAGTTTTTCTCATTTTTTAAACCTGAAATATTTCATTTCTTGAGGGGGAAAGTCAACTTTGATGAAAACAAACTTCATCTCCTAATTCTATACAGAATTAGCAATCACAGTGAAATTTGTCTTAATATAATGTCAAAGTTGTTTTCTATGGCCTTCCTCCATAGCCCTATCTGACACTGTGCTCAGACTGCACATCCCTCAGTGGATACCTCCCTGGACCCCACATAAGCATCTTTTATCACATCCTCTGGTACTCTTGTTCTTTCAGTGACTCATTAAAAGAAAAAAATCTGTATTAAAGAGAAATCTGTATTAATTGTCCACTTTAAACCAGGTACTAAATATCCAGGGGTGAACAAGAGGGGTGAACTGCTCCCTTCATAAAAGATTCAATAATGCAGTTAGCAACAGTTTGCAAAATCTTTTGGTATGTCAGCTGGCAAAGGTATAAAGAAAAAGTACTGTGAGAATACACAGGAGAAAATATCTAAGTCTGCATGGAGATGGGGGCGTGGGGGCAAAGAGACAAAGACAGAGAGATGATGTCTTGTACAAAGGAAAAGAAATGGAAGAAAGATTGTTATCTACTTAAAGCAATATGCAAAAGTTGGGAGAAGATAAGTCATGAAAGGCCCCATAACACCATGTTAAAGATATAGACTTTTTTCTCTAGGCAATAGGGCTCTACTATATACGTTTAGGCAGGGAGTGACAGAATCACAGCTTTACCTTTGTCAAAAAAAAATACAGAGCCATGAAACCCCTACTTTGCTTAGAAAGCCTAAAGCAAATAGATCAGCTAAGGGGCAAAGGGCTAGTGACGTGTATCAGAAATCCTGAATGGAAATAACAAGGCTTAGGGCTAAATTAATTTTGTTTATGGCAAATTTGGGACATGGAGAACTAAGGCTTTTGACAAAAACAAGCAATCCTACACCATTTTTCTAAGCTTAACTCTCATGAAGGTTTACAAACATGTTCTATATATTATTCTGAGAGGAGCTTAAAGATCAGTAATATGGCTCTGACAGATAAAAGGTAGGAAAAAAAGGTTTATCATATAATCTAAACAAATGAGCAATGCTGTTTAAAAAGAAAATATACTTCTTGAGTTTTATCAACAAAATTCTCTTTTCCTCATATACCTTAATGGCAAGTCATATATACAAGAAATGCTTGCTGGCTAACTGAGGTACAGCATGAGAAGGAATGAAGGCTTTTCCTGTGGCTTTCAGATGAAGCCAAGATGAAAGCCCATAATTTCTAAAATTCCTTCAACTGCAAAGCACATACCCTGAACCCAAAGTGAACACCAAAGCTGGACTACCAAATAACCACAAAGTAACCATTTTAACCAAAGGCATATATGCATTTAAGTGCAGTTGCATACTAAACTTCCAGCAAACCCCACTTACAATAGCAAATCTAAAATCCTTCAATGAGGGTCTCATCTCAATACACAGTATAGCTTTGGTTTAAAATCTTTAACATCACAGTCTCCCTCCCCTTATCCTAATCCAAACATCTTTGTACCTGTCTTGGAGTTTCAGCTATTTTTTTCTTGTAGCTTACCAGAGCTGTTCACCCAGAGAGCAGAGCTGCTTCTCTCCCCAAAAATACAGGATGGAAATAAATCCCTCCCCTCCACAGAAAGAAAGGTAAGAACAAACAGTGAAACCTCAAATCATCAGCAGCCCAAAAAGGAGAGGGAGAGAGAGGAGGGGGGAGCTTTTGAGAGATGAGTCAGCCTAGATGCTTACAATTCCGAGGGAAATCAAAGGCCTTACAATAAACCGTTTGTCATTGCCTCCCTGCTTGAACATACAGGGCTGAACTTAACAACAGTCATAGGCTGCAGTACCGCCAACAAAATTGACTCCATCTTGCATACCTTCAATGCTCTCAGATCACCAGTAGGCCCCAAGACTACAGCAGAGCTAGGGAAGCTAGAATGCCCAAGGAACAGCCAATAAGGAGTAGAAGGAAATAAACAGGGTTCAACAGTAAGAGACAGGCATAAAACAAATTCTTTAGATTCAACCAATCTATTTGTCCTCAGGCCTAACTCTTCAAGCTGGACACAAAAGAAAGCTCACCACAGGGAACAAAATGCCAAGAGACCTCTCTTGCTTCATTGTCCTCCCCTCCCCCCTTCAGTATGCTCTAGCACTAGCTTGAAAGGGCTATGAGATCAAAAAGATACCAAGTAGGAAGGTGAAGGCAAACCAGCTGAATTTTGGTAAAAATTCAAGTTATTTGCAAAAGTAATTTCTTTACACAAACTCATTTATTGGGTAAAAAAGTTAGAACCAAAACCAAGCTTTATTATTTCTTAGCTATATAAGCATAGGAGAACCAGTTGATTCTGAGTCTTGGTGACCCACTTTGAAAATGGGGAAATGACATAGCATCCATTTCCTCAGTTACATGGTAAATGACTACTGTGTATGTAATAAGTAGCACTGCTTTTTTTAAATAAAAATGTATTATCAAAGATTCTTTTCAGAGGGCCCAAATCCATCTGAAACTACCAGGCTGCTAAAGTGATTACATAAAGTAGGAATTGGTATCAATGCATTGATCAATCTATTCTGTTCAATTTCTACTAAGTTTGAATTAAATTAGCACAGATGAAGATATCTGGGGATCCATTAGGAAAAGCTCTGTCTTCTTCACTCTTCAATTTCAAGCATTTTTAATCATCTTGCAAGAGTCAGAAAAACTAACAGCATAATTAAATATTTCAAATGCTGTTATTCAGATTAGAAAAATGCAGATATATCCACACATGTATTTCTCTTTCCAACCATCCGGTTTTTCCATGTTACCACCAAAAGAACATACAATATTATTTAGATCAGCAAAGGAGTTTCGAAATGAATACATTGCACACAGGAGAATCTGAACAAAGGGCAGTACTGAGCAATGCAAAGGGTTGAACACTCTTGGGTGGCATCAAGCCTATTCTCCATGTCCTCCTGAAATGTGTGGCACAGATGGAGAAACAAATTAACTTTAGAAAGGTCAACCACTTGAACATGGAGAGGACAGAAATGTTCTGAGCAAACCATAAATTCACAGCCCTCACAGTGTGGAGACCTAATGTACTCCATTGTTCCTACCAAATAAGTTAGGATTTGTCTAACTCTCACCAGTAAACATAAATGGAAAGAAAACCACAAGGACCATGCTGACACAGTGGTTGAAATCTCTATTAATTAGGCACCTTGTGGCATCATTAGAATTTTACTCCAAGCCACTAAAAGCTCCTTGGTGTTTGGGAAATTGATAGTGCAAGGGGCTGGGTGTCCAGAAGGTGTCACATCTACATCATTCAAATGTGTACAGGCAGTGACGATGCATAAAGACATCCCCATTAATACATCACAACCTGGGAAAAAGAAACAGGGCTCTAGCTGAACACATCTGGGCACCAATTTGGTCTGCTGACACATTACCTCATTCATCTCGAGCATTAATGAGTTAGCCTTTAAGTTGTTATCCCATAACCTCCATTTCAGCAAAGGCTGCAGATGCAGTGAACAAAATGACTCATTTTAGCCTGTGCAGTGGTGATGCCCCAAGATAATTAAATCTGGGGACAGCGTTCTTCAGTCCCTGCAGTCAGCCCATCATGTCACAACAGAGGCTCATAAACTGAAGGTAGTAATGTTTAAATATCTCAAGCAAAGCCCTGGGTCTAAAATTCTCTTCCAAGAATATTGTACTATGAGGATCAGAGTTAAACTTAACTATCACGTTGTCCAAAACCTCTTCTCGACATTTCAGGAAACTGAGGCTCAGAGAGAAACGGGATTTTTTTTCCCCAAGGCAACACAGCCACTTAAAAAGAGACTGGACATGAATCCATTTCTCAGTGTCAGGGCATTTTCTACTACCTCATCTACAAATTCTCTCAATAGCTGCAAGATTTTTGCATTGCTAGATAATGAACTCAGAAGAATGAATACATAATAAAGTCTAATTCCATAAATCCAGAGGAAATCATATAGAAGGCAGGCAGCAACCAGAATTAACAGCATCTTTGTACAATTGTCATTCCATAGAATATAGTATGCCCTTTTTAAATTTTATGGACTAAAGAAAAAAAATCGCCAGCTCAAGGTGGTGAAAGGCAATCTTTATGCTCTAAATATCCCAAAGGATGGTGTAAACAAGGCAATACAATATCAAATTCAGATGTAGATTTTCTCAGTGTTGTCTGCAGTATGTTTCAGGGTAAATAACAGTGCTGCCATCACAAGCTGCATCATCATTTCCATCTTTTAGTTGCTATTTCTATTAAATAGTAGCAAAGGAGAGAAAAATAAGGTGTTCTATCAATGGGTGGTAAAAAATAATTAATGTTTAATTTGCCTTGTGCTTCTCATTTTTTCAAATGCTTTCTATAAGTCCTTTATGCCTAGGCCCTGGCACACAGTAGGTGTTCAATAAATGTTCTTTAGGTGAATCATAGGATTATAAACTCTAAGGGTTTGTGAGAATATAAAGCTCTTACAATTAAAACAGGCTATCCATGATTCATGAACAAATGAATCATGCCACTTCTTACAACAACCCCTGGAAAGGAGGTGGGCTGGGATTATATCCTCTTTACAGACAACAACAAACTAGAGCTCTGGAGAACTTTTGGCTTAACTAAAGTTATACAAAAGCATCTTAGAAGTGGGAATAAAGGTTCTCTGGTTCTCTCTGTCTCCTCTCTGTCTCTATTTCTCCCTCACTACCTCTCTATATCTGTGTCTGTCTCTGTTTCTCTGTCTCTCTGTCTTTGTCTTTGTCTCTGTCTCTGTCTCTGTCTCTNGTGTGTGTGTGTGTGTGTGTGTGTGTGTGTGTGTGTGTGTGCGCGCGCGCGCGCATGTATGTGTTTCACACTGGAAACCTGGATTCAAATGGAAGCCTTACATGTTCAAATACCAAGTGTATGACTTAGTTAAGTACCTCACTTCTGTGACTCTCAAGTCTATGTATGCCTTTAAATTATAACAAACATTGCATGTGTTAGGGATGCAAATCCAAAGATAGAATATGATGAAAGAATCATCTAAAGGGTATAGTTGTCCCAGAGTAAGGAACCCCTCTCACTCAAAAAAGAAAAACCCTCCAAGTCAACTATGCAAGGACTGCTAGGCTGAAGTACTTTTATCTGAGTATGAATGGGAGATCTCGCCCTGCTGAAGAATGCACCTGATCCACCTTTAAAGAGTGAAAATGGATACTTACCTACTGCCAGCAGAAAGCTCACCTTCAGAGGGGAAAGGAAAGCTATGTCTCCACTGAGTCTTCCTTGATGGGAGATGCAGTATATGGGAAGATGAGATTAGCTTGTGAAATGTAGAGAAGACTAACTGGGCCACAGAAGGAATTGAGTACCAACTATGGATGGCTCAGCATCATACATAATCCAGGGCTGTTATAGAGAGAAGGATGGCTAGCTGAATGGAAGGCCTCAGCTCCTGCCCTTGGGATCTTATAGCCTAGTTGAAAGTCACATGAATGTCACAGGACCAAGAGGGATCATCATCCTTTTATGCTTTCCTTTACTAATTTAAATCCATTTTCTCTCCTTTGTTCCTATGAAGATTATTAAGAACTGACTATATCTCCAGGCCTACTCACACCAGACAGACCCTTCCTCAATTGGAGGCTTTCAGGACACACTGAGAATGTTCTTCCTAGTCATCCATTCTGCCTCTCTCTTCTTCCTCCCTATCTGTACTCCACTCACAAAGAGACATCTACACACTCACATCCACACACCCTTTCCACAGATTTGCCCCACCAGTTGTCTCCACTGTGTTGGCTGTGATCGAGAGAAAGGAGAATAAATTCAATGGTGCATCACCAAACATTTGCCTTTTCCAGATCATCTCTGGCTTCTACACAGTATGCATGAGCACGAAAACAGTGATAGAGCAATCCCCCAGACCACCCGGGCAGAGGTCATGCCAAGAAATCCTGCAGAGTAAGGAAATTCTCACAGCCCAGGCTTCATTTCTGTGTGCTCCCCCCTCTCTTCCCTTTGATTATATCTTCCCCAACAAGCATACAATTTTCTGCCGGTTTTCTCTTCAAATTCCCATCTGAGGGACTGTCATAGGGAATTGGGTCTGTGGGAGATATTTTTCCCTGTAGTTTTCATGAATAAGAATGACATTTTAAAATTACCATCAAACAACCATATTTCTAAAATACCAATATCAAACTATTCTCTCCAAAGTAGACTGACTCCCCTCTTCAAGAAGACCTTAAACCAAAAGTCAGGAAGCCTGCTTAGTGTCTACGCAGCAGGATGGCTTTGGGCAAGTCAGTGAGCACCCCCAAATCCAAGAGACAACTGGCATAATAATTTATCATTATATTGTTTCTCTAAACAGCTTTGTAGAGAGACTCTGACTGCAGAGGCTTTGATTATTCTAAGGAGGGAATTAATAAACTCCAGGACAGAGGGTCACAGTGCTGATACTATACCTGCTACTCAAAAGAGAGCCCCCCTCCAGTCCTCAGCAGATCCAAGGGGCCCCGAATGTGGAAAGTGAGGGTACCAAGTTGGTTTCCTTCCTTGTCTTAAGCTGGGGCCCAGCTGCAGGCTTTTGACCCCAGGGATGGGGCTTTTAGCACAAACTCTCTACACCCTTAAACCAAGGGGTTACTCTCAGCTGGCGGTAGCCACTGCGCAAGAGAGCAAGGCCTTCCTACAGAGTTGGGCTTCGCAGCGCTAGTCCCGCCCCTAGGTAGCTCCTGGGAGCGCTTAATCTGCAAAGTTAAACCAAGACCCCCCGCAGCTCCCAAAAACTACTCTCCGCTGCTGGGGCCCCCCAGTGAGAACTGAAAAAAAAATCCGTCTTTCCTACAAATTCTCCCTTGATGCCCTTATTCGAAAACCCTGGCAAGAAGTTTAACACTATCTGCTCTCCTTCCCCTCCCACACGTCGGACCCTCCAGTGTGAGGACCCTCGCCCCCCCCACCGCTCGCCACCCCACAGAGGGTCCCACTCGGGCCCCTGATGTCCAGCCCCTGTTCTACCTCTTAGCGACTCTCCTGGTCCGGCCAAGGAATAAGAGGCGTGGAGACCTGCTAGTCAGCCTGGCACTGCGCCGCTGCTAGTCCTAAGAGGAGCTGCAGGCGCTGAGAGCGCTCGCCTCTGCCACTCAGATTCCCCCACCCTGTGTACAGCTTTCCGCGGTGGGGTAGGGGCTGATTCATAGCAATTTTCTACACAGCAGCCAGCTCTGTGCCTCAGGCATACCTGTTTGCTGAATTCCCTGGGCTACTCCCACTGTTTTTATATGTACCCCACAATCTTCTCTCCTCTTATTCAAAACAATTTCATCTTTAAGATTCAGCCCTGAGAGTCCCCTTTTCCCTGAGCATTCTAAATGCCCTCCCTCTCCTCATCATGCTCTACAGTCTCATATTACAGATGAGGGAAAGGCAGAAGTGGGGTTCAGAAGGTTCAGAAATGTATCCCCAAACACTAAGCTTATTAGTTCCAGGGTCAAGGTGAGGGTCCACACCTCTCAGTTCCATATTCCGCACCCCACTTGGTATAACACATTTATTCCCTTCTAACTTGGTTCTTATGCTCATGAAACATCCTTTGTGGACCCTTTGCACGTAAGGGCTCCCCAAAGACCACCACCCTCCACACCTTGCCTCGCTTTTTCAGCTCCACTATTCTCACTTTTGTCTAAGGTCTCTGCTCTAAAAAGGTCAGTTTTTTCAAAGTTCAGTGAACTAGAGAAGCAAACAGTAACAAGCTTCAAAAAGTCATCCATCCCCCATGGATAGCAATGGTCTCAATAACTTTTCTCCACACTACTTCCCCCACTCCATTACTATCATCTTCATTCTATCTTGATGTTTTTACATGTCTAGACACCTGGGGAAGCCACATGACCATACATCTAAAACTTCTTCCAAGACTGTCCTCTTGTAATCTGTAGCCCACCAATCATATCTACAAATTAACATTATTACATCAGGTAACAACTTACTATTGACAGAGAATAAGGTATATCCAATGTTCTCCTGCGATGCACCAAAAACAGTATGGTGCTCTGATGCAAGCTATTAAATGAGAGGCACTTTCAATGCACAATGGCTTCCCCTTGGAACTTACTTTCTTACTCTCTTGGGTCAAGTCAATGGTGAACAAGAGAATGTGGTTGTTTAAGGGTTAAAATAAATTGGAGAAAGTGACAGTCCAGTATGCTAAAGACAAGCAAGGAAGAAGGGAGAAGCACAGAAAAGAAACAGAAAAAGAGAGCAGCTGCCTGTTCTGGGCAGACATGGCTACAGAGAAGGTCCAGGAAGAGTTGCCCTTACTTGCCCAAAGGTTAAGACATTTGACTCTAAAGAATGCAGCTTAGAAGAGAGATTCAGAAGCTTAGTGGCAAATTTCTCTTCAAAAATGTGGCAGGAAGGAGGGGGGTGAGAGGGGATACAGTAGATCAATGGAAACACACACACACACACACACACACACAGAGAGAGAGAGAGAGA
>NC_034613.1:40161812-40189853 GCF_900095145.1 Mus pahari | reverse complement strand
GAGAGAGAGAGAGAGAGAGAGAGAGAGAGAGAGAGAGAGAGAGAGAGAGAGAGAGCTTTTCTGTCATTGTGTCATTGGCTGCATGTATGTGCTGTTTGGGGTACAAGTACTACCACCACTACCACCAGGATGATCTTGAGCTCTCCCCCTGAAATTAAATAAACCTTACCCCACTCAGCAGTATTATTGGAATGTTCAGGATGAGTTTTCTTTCCATTGGAGGAGAGGCTGTCTTCCTCTCTTGTTGGAAATGGGCTGAGTGCTTCCCCTTTATAAGTTCTAGAGCATCAGACCAGGAGATGGAGAAAAGGAGGGAGGGAGCACTTGAGGCTGGTCCAATTGTCCCTGGCATATTCATCCTCATTCTCATTCTCTCTCTCCCTGTCTCCCTCTCTAGAGTTTTCTGCAGCCCCTCCTTCTGTCCCTGGCAACTTTGGTCCTCTTTCTCACTGCAGTATCCTGCAGACAATTCCCCATCTTGCTTGTGATAAGGTGCTGATATTGGGCCACCTCTTTCTATTCGTGCTTGCTTTGGGTGGTACTAAGTATTGGAGTCGGTCTTGGGCAAGCTAGGCCTTCATATCACTCCTGAGTTACATTCGGGTTATGGTGCTTGCCTTTTAAGGTGGAAGCTTAAGCTGGCATGACAGAAAAAGACTAATATTTGGTGTGAAGGATATGTTATCAGAGATGGAAAAATAATCCACTTATGTACCCAGCCACATATTAGTGTTGAAAGACAGCAGGGAGGTATGACTTGAACCTGAATTCATAGGAAGCCAATTTAGGTGGCAGACTGGCAAGTTGCTGGCTTAAATTGCAACGACTGCCATGGCAACATAAATACATCAAGATGATTTGAGGTATTAAATAGGTTCAGCAGTGAATGTTATTTGGCCTCAGTTTTCTCAACTGCAAAATAGGAGAATACATGTGTGCCTTCTACAGTGCTTTGTAGAGAAGTGAGCAGATGACAGCAGCGAGTGCTGAATGCTGAGTACTTACCTCAGTACTGAAGCACCAGAGGAAAAAGGACTTGCCCAGGATCACCACACCCCTAACAGATGGGAACCCAGCTCTTCCTCACACACCTGACCCTAGGGGGAGTGCTTTCCATTCTACTTTCTGCTCTGAGAAGAACTCCAGGACTATCCTTGGGGACTTGGTGGAGGCAGAAGTAGGGACATCCATTAGGAGTTGACTCTGTGTGTATATAAATGTAGTCACTCTCTCCTTTAGGCTCAGCCATGGGGGACTGAGGCTCGGGCTCATGTCTGATCCTCCTTCTCATCACCATTCAGGTAATCTCTCTGTCACATCTTGGACTGATTCATTGCCACTTCAGCACCACCTCTGCTGCCCAACTCCTAGGTGGTGACTCACCCTTTGGCTGGCTAAGGCCTCTGCCCTCCAGGAAAGAGGCTTTCTCCTTAATTAATTGCAGGAGACTCGGCTGCATTGAAAAGCAAAACAAAAACACCCGTTCAATTGGACTTTGAGATTGAGGACTTTGAGGAGGAATCAAATAGCCCCTTGACCCTCTATCCCCACAGTACCTGTAGTGCCACTATTCAAACCCCTCTTCTGTGTTCTCTATACTATCTTTTGAACCTCCAACTCTCTGTTTTATCAAGGGATTTCATCCAGGATATCTCTCTTCTGCTGTGTGGCTAGCACTATGTTTTGCTCTGGCAGAATATAAAGTAACAAGAGACATCTCTATCACCCAGTGAGTGTTGACTCCAAATTTATGAAGATCACTATACCACTTTGTAAAGGAGAAAACATGTCAGAGGAGTAGGAAGTTCCTGTGGTGGGTAGACCTGTCAGGTGGGAGGACCCTACCACATCCTCAAGAACTGAAACTATAGCCAGGAGTTTCTGATGGTTAGGGGCTAATATCATGAAGACATCCGTGCAGGCACTTCCCTTCAACACCGAGCATTGCTTGAGAAATTGAAAGTTGGCTGAACCCCTTGCCACACTCCGGCTTCCTGGCTTAGGGGCATCAGATAGTGATCAAGTCCCTTAAAACTGCCCAGATTCATGTCTCCCAAGCCCACACATCCTTGCATTTTTTAAAATAAGGCTCCCGGAAGGAATGAGATGTTTTTTATATGTCAATTCCTCGACTACCCTGCGACTTGCCAAGGTAAGTCATCTACAAAGTGGCAGCATGGAAATTCGAACCACTGACCACTTGGAAATCCACAGGCTTTGCACAGAACTTTATGCGATTTGGCTCTTCTTCCATTTTCCTCGCCTGTGGTCCATCTCCACAGAAAGAGAACACAAGCAAAAGACAGGAGCCTAAATAATCATGTGTGTGGAGAAACCTTGGAGTTTTCCTCGCGAAAGCTAAGGTGCAAGAAATGTAAATCACCTCTGCCGCCCCCTGCCGCCGGTGGCTCCAGGTCCAAGGTTGCTGTGTGCATGAAGCGCAGAGCTGAGTGCTAAGGGGGGAAAGAGCTCTCTGGCTTCGTGAGAATAGACACGGGTTCCTCTAGGCTGTAAATAGCCCCGTTAGATTTGCTGACATAAAGGGAGTGGGCAGGGTCCTACTGTGTGTCCAGCACGGAGTCAGTGATTTCTAATTGCGGCTGCCTTTTATGTAGTAAATCTGTTGCTATGCAAAAATAATGAGCTCTCTATTAAGAGAAGTCTTCGAGCTATAAGCTAGGGGTTTCCGCAAAAAGCTTCTATGCAAATCTCAACTCTTTACTTTTTGGGACCAATAAAGCCCCACACTCCTCAGCGACCCACTCTCAGGCGGAAAGAAAGAAGCAGCACACCCTGGGGGGAGGGGCAGAGGTCAAACAGATGGGACAGGGGGAGGGTCCTGGGAGGTGGAGCCTCGAGCGGGGTCGACCACAATCTGAGTCAGGGTCCTCGCTGGGTGCTCGGCGCCTGCTGGCGAAATCCCCGGACTTTCCTGTTTTCCTGGGTTCGGACTGGACCATACCTGGACCCAACTCACTGTTTTGGCCCGGGACAGAGGGGCAACACCCTCAGGTCAAAGGGAAAAGAGCCTCTGTGCCCGCTCCGCCTTGCACGCCCATCCTCCCTCCTTTCTTCCCCGCCTCCATTCCTCGCCCCCTTCTCTTCCGCCCTGAGAGAAGGAGGGGGCGGGCTGTATGTGTATGTATGTATGCATGTACGCGTGTGTGCGCGCGCGGGTAAGGCACGTCTGTGTATGTGTTCGTGTGTGGCCGTATATGTGCGATGGGGGGGGGTGAGGTGCATGTTTTAACCCAAGTGTTTGGTGGGGTGTCTTTGCTCTGTGACATGAGGAGGCATGTGTTTCTGCTGTTGGTGTGTGCATGCTTGTAAGATGTATGATCCTGCCTGACTGTAGTACAGTGCCTATGAGGGTGCGGTCTGGATGTAGGTATGTTCTATGTGTCATTCTGCCGGGTCTGTGGATCTGCTTTGGTGAATGTATGTAAGTTAACAGTGTGTGTGCCTGCTGAAGCTTGTGTACTTATGTATATTTTGTGTGTGCTTACACTTAGATGTGTGTCAGTGTGCTTTTACAGGTGGTGTTTATTGTCAGGTGTAGTGTGTGCATTTGTGAGCAAGGAAGGCACCTGTATAAGAGCACTAAAGTGTTTGTGTGCAAAGGTTTGTGCAGCTCAAGGTTTTATGTGTATTTTAATTGTATGTTCAAGTGTGTGGTTTGGACGTGTGTGTCCAGTTTATATGTTTGCACAGAGAATGAAATACAGTGTGTCTTGGAGGGAGATCATGGGAGTGTATGGGTGCAGTGTGTAAAATCACAAGTGTATGTAAAAGAACCCAGGTGATCTTTTGCATAGTGTTTCTATCTCTCTCTTTGTCTCTGTCTCTGTGTCTCTCTGTCTCTCTCTGTCTCTGTCTCTCTGTCTATCTCTGTCTGTCTCTCTCTGTCTCTGTCTCTGTCTCTCTCTCTGTCTCTGTCTCTCTCTCTCTCTCTCTCTCTCTGTGTGTGTGTGTGTGTGTGTGTGTGTGTGTGTGTGTGTGTGTGTGTACATTGCACCAAGACTGGGACAAGGAAGGAGGTATGGGCTGGCGACCCCAGCAGGGGCTCCCGCAGGCTTGATCTCCTCGGTGGAGGTCTGCTCTTCCAAAGCCATGCCTGCCAGGTCGGATGAGGCAGGGGGTGAACTTACCTGCTGCTGCTTAGAGAACGAAGAGGAAGGCTACGCAGGAGATTTGGCCAGGTAGGGTGCCTAATGCGCGGTGCAGGGGCTAGTGGGAGTAATCTGGAAAATTGTTGATCAATGACCCATGTCACCACCACCCCACCAGGAGGTCCCAGTTTGTCTCCAGCTGAGCACAACTATTTGTTCAAGGCCTGGGTGTTTCACACCTCCATGACTTTGTGTGGGCACATGCAGTTGCCTGGAAGCCCTTTCCCTCTGGGCCTAATGACAAACTCCTACTTAATTTTTTTAGGACTTAATGAAAGAATCACAAAACTTTTTCTGCCTTTTTCTACCCCTCCCTTCTAGCTGAGGGCTCCCTCCTCTGAATTATCACAATTATACTCTTCATACTTCTTATGGCATGATCATGCATAACTGCAGTTATTAGCTCCTCCTCTCAAACGGAAGGGCTGCTACAGAGAACACCTGGTATATAGGAAGAAGGATAATAATCATCCTAATACTGTTTTCATTTATCAAGCACTTTCTATGTAGTAGGTGTAGTGCTAAGTCCCATTATATGTGCTATCTCCTTCAGTCCCCACAATGAGGCTATGAGGAAGACAGAGGTATGATTATCATCATTTTACACTTCACAAATCAGGCTTAGAGTAGTCATTTCCCCCAATGGCATGCAGGTCCTAGGAGACAGGGCTAGTATTTGAACTCAGGTAAACCATGCTCCCTAAAATCATTCTCCTGTAGCAGGCAGCTTCAATAAAAATTCTCTGATTTCCTGTTAGACAGTGAAGTCTTTGTCAAACAGTATGGTTTCCCAGGGCTTCCTTCTTCTGAGTTTCCTGACAGTACCAAGAGTACTCAGCATAATTACTTTGGCTCTCAGTCCGCTGAAGCTTTCTCCATCTAACTGCGCCTCACCACCTCCAGTTCCGGGAGCTCTCCTTAGTCTAGTGCTGAAAGAAAACCAAGAATGAGCTTTTTTTTTTTTTTTTAAATCCTGGTCATAGCATTGCAGAATTGAAAACTGGGAGGAATAGAGGTGAGTGATAAGGAAAGAGAGTGGGACTGTTTGTGTAGCACCCCTAACAGAAGCTGCTCTGCAGTGAATCTCAAGTAAACCAGTCCTCTCCATACCAAACTATATATATCAAGTAGAACCCCCCGAAATAATTCCTGAATGGGCCCTATTTTGTGTTATTCATGCTGGGGGGGGCACTGTGCTTGCCTAACGAGGCTCATGCTGCTCTAATACCTTCTAAGCGACTTCATCTGCGAAATTCTAATTAAAACAATACATTGCATTTGGGAGAACACATTTATGGGGGGTGTGGTGTCAGACTAGTCAGAGCCAAAGGATGGCTGGAAGCTCTGGCTCCCAACTGAGCCCCCAGGGAACCATCCTGGACTGCTGCAAAGGGGTCAGGGAGTGGAGAGAGAGGGACAATTCAGTGGTGGTGAGTCACTTTGCCACTTTTCCAGGGGGGAAAGTGAGAAGCACGATTTAAATTGCCACTGTTATTATTGTGCCCTTTCAACTGGCACAAATGAGCCTAGTGTATGGATGAAAAGCAGTAGGAACATCCATAAAGCTGCCCCCCAGCTGGGCCTGGGTCAGCACCTCATCCTGGGTGGGGTGAGGCAGGAAAAGCATTGCTTAAAGTATTAGGTACAGAGAAAGGCTTCTTTAGGAATAGAAAAAGACTAGGGATGGAAGGACTGAGATTCACTGGACAGAAAACACCTGAAACCTTTTATTTCACTACACTTAAATCTGTACAAGGAGCTCAGAAAACTCCAGTCTGTCTCAGCATCTAGTCTCAGGCACTCAGCCCCGCATGGGTCCCTCTGATACCGCAACCCTCCCCTTCTGAAGACACCCGCCTCTTTTCTGCTTCCCCACTTCCAACCAGCTGCATCCTTTCTTTCTAGAAGATTTTCCTCCTGTGTCCCATTACACACACACACACACACACACACACACACACACATCACTGAATTACCTGTCTAAATCCAGGCAATCAATCCACTTGCATCCACATGGACCTTTGGGCTCAATTTTCATGCCCATGAAATGGGAACAAACTTTGAAGAAGCTAATGGCTCCAGATTTGAAAGGATTTTAAGATTTCATCTTGGGCCAGAGGATATTAACATACTTCGAGACACTCTCACCCAAGACCTCTGTAAATGATGAGATATGATAAAGCTGCCAGGACTATTGCCACCATCATAAAAACACACACACTCAGACACAGAAAAACACACACACACACATGCACACACACCACCACCACCACCAATTTTCTTGTATTTTAAAACTGCTATCGTGTTTGTCCTTCTGTGGAGTATGGGAAGTGTGCCCATACAGAATGGGAACTAGATGAAGTGTAAAAACAAAAGTGCCTTAATGTCTTCAGACTGCCGTTTATCCTAAAATATACTGATCTACAGGCTCAAGACAATAAAATGTGAATTGTACTAAGGAAAGAAATCTTCATTTCCCCCATGAAAATAAAGTCATTGAGCATCAGTATTTTGTCTTTGTGTGTGTGTGTGTGTGTGTGTGTGTGTGTGTGTGTGTGTGAGAGAGAGAGAGAGAGAGAGAGAGAGAGAGAGAGAGAGAGCTGAGAAAAGTCCCAGGCATTGGAGTGAGGCAGCTTTAGAGTTGTATTCTAGCTTGGGCATACTTGTTGTGTGATCTTGGGGAAGGTCACTTCACTTCTCTAAGCCTTAGTTTCCCCACCTGCTTAGATTAAAAAAGGAGATGAATCATAGAAAGCCCCAGCCAAATACTTGACACTTGTAATAAATGTTCAAGAAAAGGTTAGTTAATTCCTTTCTCCATTTTCCCTCTCTCCTGTAGCACTCACCGACTAAGTACACATTTTTTTTTATTACTGGTTTCTCTAACACTCTTGAAAAGGCCCCTTTCTTGTTTTGAGATGATATTTTTTTGATCAGCCAAATGCAGCCCCCAAAGAATTGAACCTTAGTCCAATTCTCACTCTGCAGTTTCTCTTGGCAGTGTGAATGGGACCTGGGTTTGAGAGGTAATACTCCACAAGGTCTGAAACCTTCTGTTATGTGTTCAGACTTTCCCAACTTCAGCTGCAACCCTAGCCTCAGGCTTGCCCCTAAATAGGTGCTATCGTGCTAAAAAAAAAAAAAAATAGAGACTCCTTCTTGACAAGATTACCTTATGATTTGCTGGGGGAGGGGGTACTTTCTACTCACCTCTACCCTAGAAATCAAGAAGAGTTCATAAGTTCTAGCAAACTCCAAGGATCGGAGGAAAATGGGATGGGGGAATCATGGCTCTCTGAGAGATATGACAGAATGGAAATTAAGTCTCTGTTGAACAGTTAATTATTTGTTCCCAGTTAAAGGAAAACTAACTCTCACCTTTGTCAAAGGTAGTGGAGCAAGACCCTATTCTGTACCCCTTTCTCCCTGATGCTATTGCCTCACTCTTAAGACCAAGGCAAGTTACTACAAGCTAAAGTTAGTCACACTAGAGCTGAAAGTAAGATTAAGGGATGGGAGTCCAGGTGGTGGCCTGGGTGGGTATAATTCTAGGGAGGGAACAAAACTTTGACAGATGAGAAAAGTACTGATATTCACAGAAGCCAGAGCTCTGAGAGGCCAGCCATTTAATATTTTCTTTTTCTTTTTTTTTTTAAATTCCATCCTTTCCTTTACATGATTCCCTCCCTCACCGACCCTTGGCATCCCTCTGCAACCTATTATCAGCGGTTCTGTGTGCATCTGAGATGGTCCTGGAGCCTCTGCTTTGAGAGGAAAAGTGGGAGGGATAATACTTAAGAATCAGCCAAATCATACAGATAACAGTTGGAGCAGCAGTTTGGGATAAGCCCATAGAGCTACATAGGCTTCCTTATTAAGCAAGGACCTGCTGGCAACTTCGTGCCTATCTGAAGAAGCCAAGTGGTTTCTTAAGAGGTGTATCTGGGGATCTGCCAAGGCTAATCAAACATCCCATCTACCACTTCTGTGCATGCATGTAAGAACAAATGATACTGCCAGAAGGACACAGAAATAATTTCCTAGTGACTTACAGCCCCAGCTCTAAGGGCACAGGTGGTGTTGGCACCACACCTTCCCTTTAAAAATGCACCTTTTTCACAGAAAGGAATCTATAAGCAGTCAGATAGTTCAAACTCCAGAATTTGGACTCTGGGCAAGGGGCATCACCAATGATATCAGACTGACCCCTTTGGAAATAGCTGCTGTATATCAGCACAGTGTTGGGAGCTTTTGTAATTCTGATCCCTTTTGCTCTCACTCATATTTTAAGTTAGGCCACAAGATATTGTAACTTTTCCTCAGTCACTATGTAATATTGAGCAAAATTTCTGGCTTTTTCTTCTTTAAATTAGAGAGAATTTTGGTCTCAAGGTAAAAAGTGGGAGTTTATGCAAAGTGCCTGGTTGTTGGTAAATATTTGGAAAAGAAAAATAATCTGTATCTTCTGATACCTGAAGCATAAAAAATCATATAATTTAATGTCAGCAAAAATGATTATTACTGTCATTAGTAACCAAACAATGTAGCCATGTCACTTTAAGGGAAGTGAAGTAACAGGCTTGTAACAACACTGTATGATCAGGCCTAGGACACCAACCAGCTGTGCCCTTTTTCTCACCCAGCAATAAGGGACATTTCACAATCACCAAGAAGATAATGACCAGCTGCTTTGATGTAGTCATCATATCTAAACAAAAGTATGAAAGAAAATATTTAGATTGAACTGTAAATAATGGAATTTAAGTTTAGTGTATAAATTGATTGCATATCATAGGTCTTTGATTAGTCTTTCTATGGCCTTTTAAAATTTAGAGAATAATTGAAGGGGAAAATTGTATGCAGAATCTCCTGGCTTACCTGCTGTGAATTTTCTTCGGGTCTTTCCAAAACTCCCCTGTGATGGTTATGATCATGCTGTTTTTCTTGTTATTATGTATTCTTCAAAGACCACATTTTTATGGTTCTATCCTATCTATCAAGTAGATATGTCATAAAGTTTATTTAGCCACTGCACTATTGTTGGCCATTTAGGTTGTCTTAGTAGGTAAGTGTGAAAACGAAGGAATGATGTGGATTTCACAATTGCCATAATCACCCTCAGGGACCTGGTGTCCTGCTCTCCTGATGTTCAATGTGCTCTCTGTCATTTGATATTTAAGCTTGATGAATGTCAGCTCTCCTGCTAGAGCCTGGGGTACATTTGCAAACGGATTATTTCTGCCAGTTTTCAAGCCACAGATTCTACATTTCATCCTCCTGGTAACTAGAGTGTGGTTGAAGCTGGCAAAATTAGCTCTAGCTAACTTCTTGTGAAGCAAAGTCTTGAAGAGGAACAAAGTCATTCACGAAGGAATTTTGGAATGTGGTGTCCTTAGTGAATTTCATATTTATCTGACCTGCCTGGCCAGGGGAGTGAGATGTCTTTTTCACAATTTTGCACTTGCTCTGGAAAATGATTTTGCTGTAGCCCATTCGGGCCTGGGCTCAGCAAATCGATTAGGTATTGCCTCTAAGAGAAGATTACATTTGTATGTGAAATGGACCCCAGGGTCCCTTCAGCTTCCAAGTTTTGGCTGCTGTATAGAAGTCACATTGCTTGAAGCCAAATTTTATGCCAAGAGTGAACTGGGAAGGGAATTTCAACTGGGTCAATCAATGGTGCTGGCTTTCTGCCCCACCCCTACCCCCACCCTGTGTCTCCCAGACCTTAGTGATTTTCTTATTAAATACGTTCGTATAATTTTCTATTGACACTAAAAACCTCAAAAGATTGCTTTGACAAAAGAACTACTTAGAATACCTCCCACAGTCTGCCCAGTCAGTGGCCATCTATCTCTAATACATCTGATGCCTAAGATTTTTTTTTTAAGGCATTTAGAAAGAGGAGCCAAGGGCAATTCTAATGCCATAAAATATCAGTAGCTCTTCCACTCCCAAAGTTACTCTTCATGTTGCACAGTGTTTCCCAGTGGGAGAGCAATACAGTATATACTCTTACCTGGTCAAACCTTGCATCCTTGGCTTTATTTTATATTTAAAAGTGATGTTATGTGACATGAGTGAGACCATGCTTGGGAGGCTGAGTTCAAGGGCCCTGCATTTAGGTAAGCACTTTGTATATATTAACTGTCACTGTGTGGGTAATAGACCTGATGTAGGCAGTGCTGGTTTATAGGCATATTTGGTAGACAGGTCTCACCAGCTGGAAATGCAGACTTTGTGTTTGTTTAAACACTGACTAAACAGAAAATGGGCACTGTGAAAAGAACTTGTGTTTACTTAATTTTAAGTAGCTTTCCCTGAAAATAATTGCAATATGGATAATCTATCAACTGTGTAGAGTTTGCATGGGTGTGTGGGTGGCATGTGTGTGCACGATGTGAAGAGTATGATGTTTTATGGAAATTTAGCAATCCATCTATGTTTTTGGTTTTGTGTAGAGTGCGCATGGGTTTGGGATGTGCACAGATACACATATTTATGGCTATGTACATGTGTGCTTTGGGAGCAGTGTAGGCTTCCAGAAGAGAGTAAGTCAGCCCTTCAAGGCTGTATTTACAGGGTACAGCTGGAAATGTTCTTTTGGTCTGGTCATTGGCATTTATAACTTGAAGCATGTTCAAAGAGGAACATCTAGAGGTGGTCCCTGCCAAATGTTCAACCAGTGGAGAAACTGGGGACATTTGAATGAGATAAGAATTGCACTAAGTGGTAGAACGGGGAGGTGACAATGTTCCATTCCAGAGTGCCAGCACATAGATCACCCTTTGATTATGGTAGATCTTGCTGTTTTATGATGGGAGTGGGATTCCTTTTGGGAATCCCCATAAAGAGGAGCCTTCATAATATTGATCTCTTAATGACAATTACACAACGGCCTTCAAGAGTGGTCCAGACTTAAGGCCTCAAAATGCAGAAGACTCCTTTGCTTCCTCCCTCCCTCCCCCTCTTTCTACCTCCTTCCCCTTTTCCCTTCTTCATCTTTCTATAGCCTAGGCTAGACAAACTTACTACTTAGACTAGGTGGACCTTGAACTCACAATCCTTGTGTTTCAGCATTCCTAGTTCTGGCAACAAGCTAACGCCACTCCACAGCGCCCCCCTCCTTTCTTTCTTTCTTCCTTTCTTCCACCAGGATTACACACTTTAAATGCATAGAAAAGGAGAAAAAAAATAACCTTCAGTGGATGCAGATCATTTTAAAGTTCAGAGAGATTATGACCTGTCAGAGAGTGTACTTGAACTGACTAAGCTGCTTCAGTCCCTTAGCAGGAAATGAGAGTACTGGGATGGGTGGCAGCAGGGTGCTAGGATTGGCAAGAACTAAAAGCAGATCTCTGATGAATTAAGTTTCTGAGGCCCCTCCTCTTGGAGCCTCCTCTCTCTTGCTTGTGAGGGGGCAGAAGAAAGAAGAGACAACTCCAGGTTTGGTCTATGGCTGGTAACCAATGACGCATTCTCACCAATATAGATTTTGGAGTTGGAGACTATGGAAAAACAGGTGGCCATGGGGGCAGGTGGCAGCCTGAAGTGGGTGGGGCTTGTCAAAGGGAAGTGAAGGACAGTGTAGATTTGGGGGTGCATGTGGGGGGTAGTGTCCCTAGGGAATCTCCAAAGTAATGCAATAGACTCCTGAAACTTTAGAAAAGTTTTCCAAATCTACTTTATAGAAGGTATTCTAGAAGGGTGAGATGGGATACACAAATTTACACAAAAGCTGTGTAGTTTAAATATTTATGCCCTCCATTCCTTGGATGTAAGGAAACCAAGCACTGGCCTCAAGTACCCAAGGAAATCCCCAGAATAAAGACCCCGGGTCTTCACCACTGAGCAGTTCAGGGCAATGAGCAGTTAGCAGAGCCTAAGCTGTCCCAGATTGCCTGCCAACTACATGGATGACCTTGGGCAGGCCTTTCCCTTGTCTGGTTTCAATATCATTATCTCTTAAATGGAGGGGTTAAATTAGAAGACTCAAGAGGCCAGGGCTGCTATTCTTGAGCTGAGATTGGGACAGGGGGACATGCTTTTTGGCAAAAGGAAACCCCACCTCCAAGTCAGGGTCCCTGGGTTCTGGATGCCCTGCAAGAGAAGGTCCTCTTAGGGCCTTTAGAGTGCTGGGTTGCCTGATGGCTTGCTGGCCAGGAGGCTCTGGCTCTCCCCCACTTTAGAATAGAGCCAGCGACTCCTCCCCCTTGCTCGCCCCGCATTCTGCGGAGCCATTAGTGCGATTGCTCTGAGTTCCCGGCAAAGCTGGTGATTTATGCGGGTCCTCGACGGGGCAGTCCCTTGAGCCAAGAACAATTAGCTAAAAGCCAGCGGGAAAGGAGGCAAGGGGTGAGGGGGGGAGCCAAGCCCTAGGGCACCCAGCCGGGGCTGCAGCCCCCCCCCCCGGCAGCCCCCAGCTGAGCACCCCAGTCCTGCGACAAGGTGGGCCCCACTCACCACGGCGGGGGCGGGGCTCAAAGGCCGATGCGAAAAGGCAGTCCAGCATCCACGCCATAACCCGTGCTGAGTGCCCGGCAGCCTCGTAGCTAACCTCCTCAGTGCAGTCTCCCTGCAAGGACTGCTCTAAGTAGCCCCCGGTGACCACGCCCTGGGCCGCACCCTGCACCGAGCTCTGAGAATCTTGGTCACCGGACACCTCAAGCTTGTCAGAAAGGGGGCAGGGCCTCATGAGAGGCCCCCTCCCGCCGGAGGGGAGGGCCTCTAGCCCTGCAGCCCCTTCCCCCCACGGAAAGGGAGTCCAAGACCCAGCTCCTGTCTAGAGCAGCTCTGACTTTGAAGACAGTACCCTGCCCCTGCCCCTGTCCTCTGGAAGCTCACATTTTGAGGGGTGAAGGTATCTTAGCCCCAGTGAGCCCCAAATCTGAGGAAGGCCTTTCCTCCTCGATCCCCGGTTGCCCTTGGTAGAGCATTTAAAGTCAGGACGGTTTCCAGAAGATCCTCCATTTGAGGACAACATAGTGCACCTGTCCCAGCGAACCTCAGATCTATAACCCAGCCCCTAGAAACTTCCATGTTTTAGCAGAGGTCATTTCAGCTGTCAAGAAGCCCAGTCTCAGAGGAAATTAGTCCTGGTGTCCAAAGTCTTGAATCTAAATGGGGCCAAAATCCGTAGGTACATTTCCCTCTCCTGCCCAACACTCCCCTCACCCATTTTTAGAGGATACCTCACCTCAGCAAGTTTAGCACCAAATCCGATATAATTTGAAAGCTCTGGTTCCTTGTTGTGGACCCAGAATGTAAAAAGGAGAGTTGACTGGTTCCCCCCAGGAAGAATCTGAGAGGAAATTTTTATTGCCCTGGCCTTGAGATTTTTCTCAGGAGAGGGAGTGATATTCTCCTGCCTGGTAAATTTTGTTTGAAGGGGGTGTCCTAGAAGTATACAGTCTGGTACTCCTAAATGTGGGGCGCCCTCAGTTGCTGCCAACTTAGCAGCCACGGCCTATGCTTTTGTCAGAGTACTGGCATAGGAGGGGCACCAACATTTATTTTTAGAAAGAATTTGATATTTGATATTTCAGTGAGGGGTGGTACTGTGTTGGATATCTTTGCACTTATCTTAAGGTTTTGTATTTTTAATTTTTATAATCATATGCAAGGCATGTCCTGCAGTGGGCTCAATGTTTAGGACTCCTGGTGGTAGTAAATCAACTCTACCCCTCCCCAATCCTGAGAGAAACATAGCAGCCACTAGAGACTGGACCACACTGGGCGAGAAAAATTTCTAAAGGCAGTTTCCTTTCTCCCTTCAAGCCTTAAGATCCACATTAATTTCTACCCCTTTTCTTCATTGTTAGATGTACAGATGTGACTCTGTGCCTTGGGTTCCTCCACTGGGAAAATGGTGTTCTGTCAATCAAAATGCAGTGAGAAGGTAGAAAGAAATAAGGAAAGTCTTCCAACAGCTCGTTTGTGGGCCAGAGGAGTTGAAGCTGCAATCACAGGTCCTTTGAGGAGAGTAGTTATTACATTTGCTTGGCTAACCACTGATATTAGTGTTAATGTGGCAGAAGGGGTGCATAAAAAGGAAAAATCACCTGTACTCACCCGTTCAATGCTTAGCAAAGTAGAGCTATAGCTAGAATTTAAAGGGTTTCAACTCATTTCCCATTCTTTCTGGGAAACATGGTACCTCTTATCTTTTGCACCAGTTTCTAAACCATTTCTGAGTTCCCATATCTTTTAAAAGCAATCAAACATAGCAAGCTCCTTTACCAATTTCTGCTGTGCAAATACCTAGTTACTCAAGCCAAACAAGTGGGACCCCTAAGAAAGGCCACCTTCAGGTTCTGCAGAGTGACCTTACTTATTCTCTTGAGCTTATCCAGCACCAGCCTCTCTGTGACCTCAGTAGAGTCCCAGTTTTAAAAAATTCAACTAAATGAATTTTTGTTTGACACAACAAACAGGCTACCTGCTTACCTGTTCCCTTTTTAGGTCTTTGGTAGCTGAATTTTTTGCTTTCACAATAGCTCTTACTGAAGTCTAAACCCAGAAGTGATCCTTCTCTATGGCCTTTTGATATTTTCTTTTTCAAGAAGTGTGATGTGGTAAAGTTAAAAATGCCTGAGCACTCACAAACCTACACAGGGAAGCCAGCTGTGCTGTGCACCAGGTATGTAACCTTGAGAGAGATGTTCAACCTCTTGGTTTTCTCATATGTAAAATGTAGATGCTAATAGTTCTTAGCAAGCCAAAGCATATAAACTTCTGGAGGTGGGAGAGAAAGAGAAATGTAGAGTTCATAATTCTAAAAACAAAATAATAAAGTTCCATTTGAAAAATCTTTACTTTAACTAAATGTCACATAATAGGGCAATGTATTCATCCATCAATCTCCTAATTCATTCAACAAATATTTACCAAATGTCCTTTTGGTGCCATATTTAGTAATGCAAATAATGCTGGTTCAATGGATGAATTATTATGCAATTATATTTAAATATATAATTTGGAAGCTTATATGATAATCTGAAAATACACTTATGATATTTTTAAGTGAAAGTAAGTCAGGATGCAAAATGTGTGAATAGTATAATCCAGACAGTACAAATAAATAATATGCATATATGTAGGAAAAAAACACTAAAAAAGAAACACACCAGAATCTTAATCATGATTGTATTTAGGCAATGCAATTATGGACAATTTTAACTGTTTTATTATTTTCATACTGAAGCATTTTTCAATTTTTCTTTAATAAACACATTATTCTCTAAAGTTAGAAAACTCTACTCAAAAAAGAAATAATATCCTTGTTGAACAAAAGACTAAGCCAGGTATGCTAATTACTTGGGACTGTAGTTTGGGGTTGTGCTAGTGGCTGGTGACTGAGAAAAAGCTCATTTCTTATATGGAAGCACATATTCAGTTATTGCATGGGAATCCTCAGTAGCCCCATAAAAGTGTCAGGAGCCTACTCATGGATCTGTAACCACTCATGACTACATCATATTGGGCATTGCTGTCCTCATTGTGACAGTTCAAGGCCTAAAGCTTGACTGTTAACGGTGTCTTAAGTCTCCTATCTTTTAATACAGTAAGAACCATGAACTCTGATACTAATTTAGGCACAAGTCTACTTGTGGAGCCTTTAGCAACAGTGATGAGGTCATCTAGGGATTCTGTGACCTTGAAAAGGAAAATATCAGACCTCACTTTCTCTTTAAGTACAAAAGTGCTTGTAACCAGGCAAATAATGGTCGATAATTAAGTGTAGCTCCAAGATTCAAAAGCCTTTAGAATTTGTCAATGTTCATTGTTTCTTGGGGTATGGTGTTTAGGGCAAGAAACATCAGTTGGGATGTATTATAATAATCCACCCTCACTCCTTGCTCTCAGTCCTATTCTATTGAATAATAATCTCTGGTCTGGCATGGTGGCACACCTGTAATCCCACCTAGTCAGGAGAGCTAAACATGGGAATCACAAATTCCAGGCCAGTCTACAAAGCTACTTGAGGCCCTATCTCAAAATTAGAATCTTCTTAGCATGTGAGACATCCTAGATTCAATCCCCGGGACATCTTCCTTACAAACAAAAGGAAAGAAACAAAAACATTCTGGACAAAGGGGCCAGAAAAAAAATACATTCCAACAGTTACTCATTGGGGTTTTTATGGTCACTAAAATTAGGAAAATTGTATTGCCAAGGAGATAAATCTGTCATTTTATACCCTGTATCACTCTTCCCATTGCATCTAAGCTATAAGAAACCATAAGGCAGTCATCAGGAAAAACTGACTGCTTCCTTTTGGGGAAATGGATGAACATGTACTACAAGAAATGGAGCAACTTTTAAAATTTAACCTTTATAGTTAGGATGTATTCAAAACTTCATCTGTTTGAACTTTCTGAGAATCTTTGTATATCAGCACTGCCTAGTCAGACTTTTCATTTGAACATCCTATGTGTTGGGCTCTTTTAGTTAAGGAAGAGGGAGGTAAAGCAATATAGAAAGAGCAGAGTATTTGGAATTGAGACATAAGGAACAAGGCCTACATACTACAGTGCAAGACCAGATGAATGAATGGGAGCATGGCTGCTTCCTTGAACTTCTATGAACTAGAAGGTGAGACTTAGTCCCTCCCTGATGAGATCCCTCAGGAGAGAAAACAAGCCCCTACCTAGAGGCCTGTGGAGTGAACAGTAGATTAGCAACCCTGCCTCTTGACATATCCTGGTTTGAGAAGACCTATCAGAATGTCCAAATGTTCATGCTAATCATACATACTCAATAAAGCAAACCCTAGTATCAAGGACCTCAAGATTCTGCTTTAATCTTCCTTATAATGTCTTCCATGAAATTATGAGGTAATTTTGTGGGTCTTGAGCCTCAGATAGTCTTGTCTTTTTTTATCCCTCAGGTAGACGTGTACAAGGAGAACTGATCCTTTCTTTTCAGCTGTTTAATAGCATTTTAAGATATATTGCTTCCATAGAATTTCATCCTATGGTTTTATTCCTTCCAAACAAAAGCCTGACAAAGTCCTCTACTAATGCTTGTAAGATAGAAAAGTGGAGAGATTTTATTCTTGTGTTTTTAAGTTACAGGGGTGAGGTAAACTAAGTGATGAGTCTAAAGTCACCCAGGGGAAGAAAGATGAGCTGAGGTCAGTCTCCAGTTCTCATCCCTCCTCCCCGCAAGCCCGTTCTTTACCAGAACTCCTTGCTAGATCCCAGGAGCTGTCTGTCAGTGTGCTGACACCACTCAAGAAAATGCAAGTTTCATCCTGACATCAGAAAGACAGAGCCACGATTACACTTCAGTCCCCAAGGAGGCAGATAAATTGCTTTTAGTTGACAAGTGCATCTCCCACACACATACCCCTCTGGTTGAATGAAAAGATAAAAATCAAGTTAAAAAATCCAAAATGTTCACTTAATCTTGTAAAGCATTTTGTTCTTTGAATGAGGGGGTAGGCAGGATGAAAGAATTTTTCTAACTCTGTAAGCCTTAACAGGATGGGGTTGGGGAAGATAGTACAAACTAAGGGGAAACAAAAAAAATGTGACAAAGAAAAAAAGCAGGGAGACGATCCTTTCTTTATTGCTACAATCCATAAGAGCAAATAGTATAACATAAAAAAAAAACTATACAGAGGTACAGTGTATGCTACAAAATATACAATACAAACTATTAAGGTTTTCCTTCATGTAAAAAAATTCTATGGCTTCCAGTTACAAATGCTTGGAGGATGAGCAAGAGAAACATATACTTCCATATATTATGAGTCCTCCCCAACCTGGCCAGAGGAGCTCTGAAGTTCTTCTCTCTCACTGTCCTGAAGATGTTTAAGCAGGTTACAAAATGCTCTACTTTCACCTCTGAAACTTCATACACCTTTGGGAAGTTGGTGATGAAGAGACTAACGTAGCTCCTGATGTATAGATGAAGAAACTAAGGATCAAATAAGATAAGTGAACTGCCCAATGTCACTGCCTTTCATTTGAAGCCTTTATTTGAAATGTTGCTAGTGCACCCTTCTCTTGTGCATGCCTTCCTTGCATTTGCTATACATATGCAAACTGAAATCTATACATTATATACTTTTGATTCTCTTCAGACTGTATATACCTCCAGTGTAAGATACTGGAAAACCACCCCTTACTGAGAGTCCAAAATACCTTACAAACCCTGACAATCTTTCCAGCTACAAATGTCCTTCTTTCTAGATGTATTCCAAAATGTTTAAGAGCAGAGTCTAAATGCATTATCCTTCCCACTGAAGTGGAGGGGACAGTTGTAAATGTGGTGGTATGTACAAGCATTTTTCTATTTCTACTTACTTTTGACTGATACGCAGTAACAAAAATATACTTATTTTTAGGGTATTGTGTAATATTTTCATACACACATGCATTATCATATTTAAATCTCAGCCTGTGGTAACAATCGCTTTGCTTTCAACTTCTATGAAATCAACACTTTAATACTGTAAGCAACTCTTTATTGTGCCATTATTTCAACATAAAAATATTTGAAAATACAAAGCCTCTGGGAACGTTCTCTTAGCCAGCTCCCTCCCCTGCCTAAGCTGATGTCTGAGGGCCAATGGCTCATTCCCCACCCACAGAACTCCATCAGGATGGCCAAGGGCAGAATTGGCACAGCAGGAGAGAAAAAAACGCTCAACATAATCCACGAGAACTTTGTTTCTTAGGTGGAACTTGAATACTAGTAAATGTCACCAAGTACCGAATGACCATTTGGTAGTGAAAGACTTGGTGACAAGTCAGCAAAACTGAAGCCCTGGAGAAGGTATCCCCAAAGAAATTTTAACTAGAAATAGAGATTTCAAAAAATAAAATAGGTGTTTTCTTTTCAATTTCAGAAATTATTAAGGCTGAGGGTGTAGTTAGAGATAATCCATTATAACCTTCTCACACCACAAGGGGCATCATAGAAATCTAGAAAAGGGAAGTGACTTACCCAACTTCATCTAGCAAGTTTCGTAGATAAAAAAGACTTGAAGCCAGATGTCCAACCTTCTAGCCCAGGGCTCATTTTGCAACACCGCAGCACTTGCTGTCCCACCTTGAGTTCCTGAGTTCTTGAAAGGTCATCTCCCCACCTCAGGACTTGCTCTCCTTAGACCAGCAGAGCACTTGGGGGATTTGCAGGCAGTGACAGTCTCTGCTGCTGGGAGCAGAGCCAGGCGCCTGAAGATGGCACCTGTCACATCCCATTGGAATGAATGACCTCCCTCTGAAACTGAGAAGGGCCAGGCGGAATCTGGGAGCGGCACCTTGAGAGCAGTCAGGCTGGCCTGTGGGGCTAGTGTGGTATTCAAGGCAGAGGAGGTCATAGCAAATGTCCTGAGCACTGTTTGCTGGGGAGTTTTCTAGTTCTCTTGGACTCCAGTGATTTATTAATTACTTTAGGGGCAGCCACTCTGGTTCATTGGTTTAATTGCCATTACCCTTGAGGGGCGGGGTCAGGGGTTGTCTGCCTGCTGTTTCCCTGGGTCTGACTGCTTAGGAGATTGGTTCATGGGATATCTTAGCTGGACTCTCATACGCCTGTCTGGATTAATGGCATTTGACTATAGATCATGAAAAATAACATCAGTAATGGGCAGTGGGTGTGGATGGAGCAAGCAGGAGGAAAGGATGGGAAAACATGGGAGAAGCATGAAAAAAGAGGGATGAGATAGGGCGAGGTAGAACAATGTGATGGGGGAATTCTGCATACCAACCATTTCAGGCTCTGTAGCTTCTCTCACTTTTAATCATCTCCCCATTAATTGCCATTTCTCAGTGCAAATAAGCCTTTCTCTACTATCATTCAATTCTGAGATAACTGAAGCCTTAAAGAGAAATGCAGGACTTGCTAATGAGGAATTTGCTCTTTTCTCCTCATGTCTCTGCATTCTGGGAACCTCAGAAGTTAGTGTGGGAACATACTGGAGGACTGGTCCAATAGCAAAACAAAAGATGCTAAGGGCTGACTGTTCTAGGATCTTCTTTGGATCTGCACCTACCCTACCTTCTAGTAGCACCTCTTTTACTTTCAAAGACCCAGGGATTATAATTGTCCCACTGTTCTACCTTCTATATCCCAGACTTGTTAGACAAGAAACTAAGAAACAACATAGGGTGACACCTTTAGAGAGGAATCTGCATAAGAGCAGAACACAGCCATGCTGGAGAAAAGGAGCCATAACTGGGCCAGATCAAGTAGAATAAAGATCCTGTGACACATCCAGCAAGTATGTCAAAGAGCTGAAGAGCTACTTATATGTAGGAATGTCATTTTCTTTTCTTTTAGTGGAAGATGCATTTGGCTAGATCTCAAGTTTCTAGGGCCCTACAGCTTTAACAAATGAGAGAAAGAGTTAAGTTATCTCTAAGTAGCTGTGGAACATGATTGATTTTGTTGGTGGTGGCAGTGTTTGTTTTCTGTTTGTTTGTTTGTTTGTTTGTTTGTTTGTTTGTTTGTTTGTTTGAGACAGGGTTTCCGTGTGTGGCTCTGGCTATCCTGGAACTTGCTCTGTAGATCACGCTATCCTAGAACTCACAAAAAGCTGCCTGACTGTCTCCCAAGTGCTAGAATTAAAGGTGTGTGCCATCAACCCCGCCAACCTGACTGTTTTTAAGTGGGCATCTGGGGTGAAAGTTTCAGAGATACGGAAAGAAGAAGCTATGTGATGACGGTGTGGAACATGCACTGTAGGCTTCCACATCCACCTGGGACATGTTCTGTAGTCTAGTACTCCGAAACTGGGACCACATCTTGCTACCACCACTCTTGGAAAATAGAGGGATTCACCAAATTATCTTTCAAATCACACTTCATTGTCATCAAAGCAACCTGCCCATCCTTGTCATTGATTCTGAGATACCCTATACACCATGAAGTCAGAGATAGGGATATTAGTAACCAGAACCAGGCTCAAGGACCAAAGATATAAACTATGGCTTTGATCCGTCATTCTCATCCCATAGGAAGAAGGGAGCATTTCTGGATCCAGCCTTCAGCAACAACCAAGAAACCTCTCAACTTGTTGTACCTTTTAACTTCCCCTTTTATAGACCTCTACCCTCTGCCCATGTACTCAGCCCTCTTTATAAAGTGCATTTTTTTCTAGCTTTTTAAAATCCTACTCCTTGGTCTGTGGAATTTTTATAATGTCTGCTACCTACTCACTCTTTTACCTCTTCCTATAGTCTCTAGCTATTGAAAAACTTTGTTGCTGCTTCCCAGTTCTAGATGTGGTTCTCTGCTCACTCGGCCACTTGACACTGTTTGCTACCTCCTGGTCCCTTTCTACTTATGGAACAAATGTTTCCTCTCTCTTAGTAGAACATCCTAACCCCTAATGAAGGAGCTAGAGAAAGTACCCAAGAGGTCTGCAACCCTATAGGAGGAACAACAATATGAACTAACCAGTACCCCCAGAGCTGTGTTTCTAGTTGCATATGTAGCAGAAGATGGCCTAGTCGGCCATCAATGGGAGGAGAGGCCCTTGGTATTGTGAAGATCATATGCCCCAGTACAAGAGAACACCAGAGCTAGGAAGCAGAAGTGAGTAGGTTGGGGAGCAGGGCGGGGGGAGTGTATAAGGGTCTTAGGGGATAGCATTTGAAATGTAAATGAAGAAAATATCTAATAAAAAAGAAAAAAGGGAAAAAAAAGAAGAAAAAAGAACATCCCATGTCTCATCTCTAAGAATTTTTCTGCCTACCAATCATCACATCTCACACCTGTTGATTCTTTTTCTGTAAGTTTTTTTTCCCATCATTCTCTATGAAGACATTGACTTGCCTGGACAAAACCACCTTCCTCTTCCCCTCAGTCTCCTTCCAGCTCTTACTCAGCCTTCTCCTCAGCCTCAGTGCCAAAGCCTTGCATTTACTCATCCACCACTTCCTGTATTCACAGCAAGATGGCTTTTATCATTACATACAAAACATCCCCCCCACACACACACACACTATACCCTTTTTATTGAAGTTGCCAATAGTTGTTTGGAAACCTCTGACACATCTCTGGTGTAAATTTGACTTGCCTCCTCTACCAAATCCCTAATTGTGAATTTGCAATTTGCATTCCTGGACACTCTCTTTTACCTTGTCAGATATCTCCTTCCACCTCTAAAGTCTTCTCTGATACTCTAGAAGAATCACTCCTCAAATTCCTGTCCCTAAGGATTCAATCTTACATGAAGAGGTTCAACTAACTCTCTCTCTCTCCCTCTCCCTCTCTTTCTCTCTCTCTCTCTCTCTCTCTCTCTCTCTCTCTCTCTCTCTCTCTCTCTCTCTCTCTCTCTCTCTCTCTCTCTCTCTCTCTCTCTCTCTCTCTCTCTCTCTCTCTCTCTCTCTCTCTCTCTCTCTCTTTTTCCCCTCTTGGCCCTTGCCTCTCTAGATCATTCCCAAGTACCTGAAATAATGTACTAAATAGAGCAGACAATTAATGTTTATCTGACTGACTAACATTTGCTAATTATTTGGCACCTGATACATGACAAATGTTTCATGAAAGTTATGATTAGATTTTTCCAGTTTACAAGCATTTTCTGTATGTTTATTTGACTCTGTACTCATATAATATCCCTGTGTAGGTGGTTTTGTCTTATTCCCTTTTTTATAATGAAAGTGGTAGAATAGAGCAGGTATTTATTTTCAGCCCCTTCTACGCCAAGTGTTTTTATACACATTTTAATTAAATATTCAGAAAGCACTGGGAAGTAGGTGTTCTTACTACATTCTACAGATGAGAAAACTGAAACTCAGAAAAGAGTCCAAGATCACAAGAAGCATATAATTTGCCTCCTCTGCTATTTCATTGTTCTGTAAATTTGATCATAGTAAATCTAGTGAGCAATACTGAAAGGGCATACAAAAGGTATTATAGAGTGATATGATAATTATTATTTACACATATTATTTTTTGGTCTTGATTCCTATGAAATTTACTGTCAGCCATATAAAGAACTGAAATGGAAAATTAAACCTTTCTATTTCCAAACAATCTTTGCCTTTCTCCTTGCATATTACAGTTGTAGGAACCAAGGATTGAGTGTGTCCCATGTAGCAGACATTATGCTCACAGTTTTCCATTGTGTGCCTTCATTTAATCATGAACACAATCTTAAGGGGCTAATATTGTGCCCAATATATGCATGAGATAATTGTGCCACACATGAGTTCAGTAACTTGTTAAAGGACTCCTATTTATCCTGTGAAGTATTTGAAATTTTAAGTTAGGTTGGTCTAGTTCCAGAGTTAATATTCTTTCAATGATACTAGACTGCCTTTCTAAAAGGATGGGAAGGGTCAGAGTGACTATGTGACATCAAGTCTCCTGACTATATTTCACATCTCTTTTTCAAAGGGAATGCTTTGTATTGTTAATAATCTTCATATGTATGAGGTCCACCTCCTCAACCACATCATCAGCTCTTCCAAACCTAGTTAGATACCTCACAGAGGGTTCTTTCTAAATATGTAACAACAGATAAGCATGGGTCTCTCTTCATTTGAGAGAATTATTAATCAACTATCATGCTTTGACAAAACCCTTATCTCCAAAAGAACTGAGCTCTGCTAGGAGATATATCAGTTCCCCAGCTCCTTGCAGCTTGAAGTCAGGAGTACACTCCCTGCCTGCACATAGCATCCATTCTCCAGAGAGCCTCATAGTCTCATAGCGTTAGAGTCGTTTCACTGAAGGTTAAATTATGTGTATGCGTGACTCTGAGAGAGTGAAGTTCCAAAAGGGGGAGAAGATTCTGAGCTGAGATTCCCCATGCAGATGGACTCTGGGGATGTTTATCTCCATCTAAATGACGTGTCAAGTTCTAGCAGCCACACTCCATACAATGAGTTCAAAAGACTGTGTTACTGTTAGTGTTAGGAATACTATTAACCTTACATTTGTACAGGGATCTTCCATTTACACAAAAGGCTCCTGCACAAGATTTTTATTTTTAGTTTGTACTCTCAATCTTTTTGGAATTAGCATTCCCCCCAAAACAGTCCCCGTCCAGTCTAGGGGAATTACAGTCAACCCAGGGAAATGGACAGCTAAGACCAGAAAAGAATTTTAGTTGAGTAAAATGTAAGGTCAGCAATTGATCCTGTTGCACATTTAAGATCTTAAACAGGTTTGAGGTATTAAATGCAGCTCTCCAGTCTCCTTCCTTTCCTTTGCCTGTTTCCAGAGCCTGAAGGACCTCCCTGCCTTAGCTCCTCCTACCATCAGAATTCACCCTTCCTAGTCCCTTCCCCAATAGATGGCTTCAGGGACACTGTAGAAGCTGGCTCATCAATTATCTCTTCCCCTCCTCCAGACCAATTTTCTCATGCATTTGTATGAGTCTGCTTAGCAGCCTGCAAAGAGATAGGCAGTAGTAATAATCATATCTAACACTCATGGAATTTTTACTGTGAGCCAGGTTCTATAATAAGCATTCTACATGTATAATTTTTGCTCAACCCTATAATGGTCCTATGAAGAGGAGTTATTAAGATCCCTATTTCATAGAGATGGATATTTCATAGAGAAGGCTCTGAGTGACTATGCAACCTGGCAAAGACCATAGCTAGCTAATACAGAGACAAGATTCAAGCTGTACATGTCCATAAACTACTAGTATACTGTCTCTTGCTATTGGCCTCCTTTCTCCTATGCAAACAGGAAGGTTCAAGGATTGAGAGGCTGTGTAATGGTCAGAGGGAATAGTCTCAAAGAGTCAAAAAATAATTTTCCTCTCATTTTCTATTAGTATCAAGCTGTAGGACTCCAGGGAGTCACTTAAAGTCCCCTGCTTCTGAATCTACAAACAGGGTCCAGTGTGTGAGATTCAAGAGAGCCTAGCCAAGAAAGGTTAATCTCCTCCAAATTTATAGAGCTTAAAAGCACCACACAAATGCAAAGTGTTCCTTATCATAATCCTTAACACTATTATTTCAGCCTATTCATCTACCAATGAACCCGGGATAGAGTCCTGGCTCTGTCCCTGAATTCTGGTGCCATTTAAGTGCCAAGACAAATGGTCTCGGGGAGTAGTGGGTGATCTATTATCCGGATATGGATTATTTCTCGGAGTAAATCGTTAGCCCTGTCGGACACTGATGAATTCTCCCACTGCACCTGGGGGCGCATCACTCTGCACTGGACGTGCAGGGAATGCAAGCAGTGACTAGAGTCACACAGTGACTGTGCAGATGGAATCCTTGGGGGAGGGGAATAAGCATGAATGGATTAGGTTCCCCAGAGAAGCGACAATCCCACCCACTTGTGAGAAGATAGATAGATAGATCCACCCACAGCTCAGCCCAGGTCCTGCAGGAGTAATTTCTGACCTTTCCTGGTGTTTAAAGCATAGTAAAGGAGGAAATAAAGCACAAAAGAGCCTGACATTTTGGCACACTGGTACTTCTCAAAGAGAGGCAGGAAGAATGGACAGCAGAAAGAGAAACAGAAATAAAGGAATAGAGGACAAGGATAAAATACGGAACAGAGAGGTGAGAAAAATTCAATAAAACACAACAGAAAAATCATGAAGAATACGATAATCACAGTTAAAGAGAAAGCCAGAAGGAAGACTCAAGAGAATAAAAAGAAAAGAGGAGGGAGAAATCAAAATAAAAACAAGTCTTAGAACAACAGTTTGTGATGAAACTGGAGTGGAGGCAGAAAATGAATTTGTATGCAAATACATATGTGTGTAAATACAAATCCATTTCTGCTCCTAAAGTCTGGAAGGAAAGCAAAGAGCATCAGAAGAGAAGGGTGAGAAATAAACTAACAAAATAAGAAAAAGGATAAATAGAAAAAGAATGATCAAAAAGAAAGATGCAATAAAGAGAAAAGGCATAGAGATAAAAGATGGTTAAAAAAACAATAATTGAAAAAAATCTGAGAAATGTTGAAGAAACATTTTTAGGGGATGAGAAATGCTTTCTACCATTTGTATCTCCCCCCCCCCTTTGATTGCAGGGCACATTATAATTTCAATGGGATGCCCAAGTTGACCTTAAAAATGGTTAGGTTTCTACCTGTTTAGACGGATGTCTCTCTTGAGGCTGGAGAGATGATTCAGCAGTTAAGGGTACTTGATGGTCTTCCTTCTTGGTTTTCTTGTGTTTTGCAAAATGTATCTTGGGTATTCTAAGTTTCTGGGCTAATATCCACTTATCAGTGAGTGCATATCTAGTGACTTCTTTTGTGATTGGGTTACCTCACTAAGGATGATATCCTCCAGATACATCCATTTGCCCAAGAATTTCATAAATTCATTGTTTTTAATAGCTGAGTAGTACTCCTTTGTGTAAATGTACCACATTTTCTGTATCCATTCCTCTATTGAGGGACATCTGGGTTCTTTTATTATAAATAAGGCTGCTATGAACATAGTGGAGCATGTGTGCTTATTACCAGTTGGAACATCTTCTGGGTATATGCACAGAAGAGGTATTGCTGGATCCTCCGGTAGTACTATATCTGCTGAAGGGACCCTGATATAGAGGCCTCTTGTGAGGCTATGCCAGTGCCTGGCAAACACAGAAGTGGATGCTCACAGTCAGCTATTGGATGGAACACAGGGTCCCCAATGGAGGAGCTAGAGAAAGCACCCAAGGAGCTGAAGGGGTCTGCAACCCTATAGGTGCAACAACAATATGAACTAACCAGTACCCCAAGAGCTTGTGTCTCTAGCTGCATATGTAGCAGAAGATGGCCTAGTCGGCCATCATTGGGAAGAGAGGCCCCTTGGTCTTGCAAACTTTATATGACCCAGCACAGGGGAAGGTAGTGGGAGTGGGTGGGTAGGGGAGCAGAGGCAGGGGGAGGGTATAGGGAACTTTCGGGATAGCATTTGAAATGTAAATAAAGAAAATAATAATAATAATAAATGTGTTGGAAATTCAAAAAAAAGAGTATTTGATGCTCTTGCAAAGGATCTATGTTCAGTTCCCAGCATACACAGGTTATGTCACAACCATCGGTAACTATAGTTACAGGGGATCTGATTTTCTCTTCTGGTCTACACAGGCATGCATGTGGTTCAGTTCATTCAAATATATATATGTATGTATGTATGTATGTAAATATGTATATATATGTATATATATGCAAAATAGCCCTACACATAATTTTTAAAAAAACTTTAACATAGTATATAAAATAGTTCCTGCTTTGCACCAACTGTTCACTACTCTTATAAGGAAAAGCAATGAGGGCAGAAACAAAGCCAGAACTAACCAGACACATATCTAAACATATAGAAAAGCACATGCTCTCTCTCTCTCTCTCTCTCTCTCTCTCTCTCTCTCTCTCTCTCTCTCTCTTTCTCACTCTCAGATGCACAAACTCATTCATTCTGAGGCAAATGGTCACATGAAAGATATCAATCCAGATATTTAGGTGCCAAAAGATGCAAGACATTGTCCAAATCCAACTTCACCAAAGACAGACAAAAATATAAAATAAAATAAAATAAAAAAACAGTCCAACCAAAAAGGCAGCCCTAGGAAGAAGTAGAGATACACTACCACAGAAGATGATAGAGACTCAGGAAATGGTGGTCATATGAAGAGATAGACAAGCAGGGCCAGAGAAGGCTCAGCCTTAGCTCAATTCCTCCCCTCTGCATTCAGGAGGTTTTCTAATGCCAGGCACTAGCTTCTCTCTACTTCCCTCTGAATTTTTCTCTGAACTTTATAACAGTTGGTAGCAATGTGATTTATTTAAATAAACTCACGCCTGCTAACAGTCTGTTAACTACTCTGTCACACTTCCTTGGAAACAAATGCTGTACTCCACCTCCACCTCCACCACCACCACCACCACCACCACCTCCACCTCCACCTCCACCACCACCTCCACCTCCACCACCACCACC
>NC_034613.1:40147993-40161007 GCF_900095145.1 Mus pahari | reverse complement strand
CACCAGCACCAGCACCAGCACCAGCACCAGCACCAGCACCAGCACCAGCACCACCACCAGCACCAGCACCACCACCAGAAGCAGCAGCAACAGTTTGAAAGACTATTCAAAAGGCCTCTTCAGGCATGGACGAAAGTGGTAGCATTTCCAGCCCTGTGGCTAAGAGAATTATAACTCATCTTGACTTCTACTCCAAGACTAGGGCTTCCTCCACTATTTACACAGTTCTCTCCAGTTTGTGTATGATGAGAAGACCAAAATATGAGATCCATCCCCCAGATGGAATAACAGAAGTGTTAAACATGGCCAGATGAATTGTAAGGGTCTTTCCAGCCCTAACATTCTGGAATTCTATGACTAAAAACGAATTCTTTCCAATTTAAACCTGCAGTTTAGAACAGGACAGAAGTTGATTGGGTTTTTCTGGACAAACATGGCATCACTGTCTGCCCCAATAAATATTTAGCTGCAGCTCCCATTTATTAATTTTGTTCAATATTAATATTTCTTGGCACAGCTTCCAATACTGACTGATAGACCCCTGATAATGTGAAACATATAGGCTCCAAAACCCCTTCCAGATAAGCCACAGATGGCCATTCATGTGTCCATCTGGCATGGTCTGATAAACAGGCTGCACCACCCTTTCTGGCTAGTGCTGGGCACATGGAAGAGTAAGACAACTGCATTTTAAAAGGAAACAGTATTTTGTGGGGAGGATCAGGGTAGTCTAAGGGCTTTGAATTGATATAGCCTGCTGATTACATAGAGAATCAACGTGAACAGCTCTACATAACAGTATTTAGAGATCCTGCCTCCTTAAATTTCACTCATTCATTAATTCACTAACAGAGAATATTTTCTCTTTGCCAACCTCTGTACTGAAGCTAGAAATATATACTCACCTGGGAATCAAAATTGTGATAAAGGAGAGCATGGTTCAGGTAAAGCCACTTATCAATACTGCTGCTTAGCACCAACAAACTTAAACTATGGATAAATATTTATGAGAAGGAATAATTTGGTAGTATTACTGTATGTGTAGAGTTTTAATTATTCCCCCCAGACAAAACAGTTGAATCAGAGGCCAATTTTTTTGTATACAGTATTCAAGATTCACATAAGTCTTATAATTACTTCAGGTGAAATAATTTGCTTTGTAAGTATAGCTCAAAAAATACAAGTTAGCTTAATGTATTTTCTTTATCTTTTATTTACACTCTTGGTGACAGGGTTTCATTTGTTGGTAATTATTTGAGAACATTGTTTTGGGAGAGTATCTGGACATTTATGGAAAGATAAGGGAACATAGACTTTCTTTAATGCTGTCATGACATTTACCCTGTCATTCCCAAGTAGTAAGAAGTTTGAACATATTGTTGAGCATTCTCTCACTTCATGTATCCAACAACCACATACCGTATGTCATATACCATATACCAAGCACCTGTGTAACTCACACACATGGTCAAGCATGAACATTGGGAAGATTCAGTTTTACCTCTGCCTGTGAAAGGTTTATGTACCAATAAATAAATAACTTAAGGACTTTATAATCAGTGCTTTAAGAGAGATGTGTGGGAAAGGAACTGAGAAGAACGAAGACTAAACAGTGAGGCAAACTTGGTAAAAAGACAAAAGTACCTGGAGAGATTCTAAATGACAGGGGGAACATTTGCTGGTCTATGGTGACAGAGGTGTGAAAGTCAACCCTAATTACATCATGTTTGGGCTAAAAATGAGCAACCCCTATTCTTCTAAGTACTTCTTTTTAAACAGTAGAATGTGTTCTTGAGAGTCAGAGAGCAATACAACAAGCAGATCACTTTGTGGATGAGATTAGCCTAGTAGCTTGCTTCACTTCTAACTGCATCAATTTAGGACGAAATATACCCATTCCCTTTGTAAAACAAAGCAAAAAGAGCAAGGCTCTTATCATCTAATTCGCTTCACTTGAAAATCACTTTCTTCGCTTTTCTAATATGTCCATCTAACAGAATTCTTTCATGGAGGTGACAGGATTCAAGTATTACTGTATACTAAGGTGGCTTTCAAATTATTCACATTCCAAAGGAGCCATAATGATTTCCAAGATAATTGGTTGTAGAAATAAGTCCTTCTAAAAACCCCGCAATAGAATGTTCGTGATGCCACAGGATGATTCAGAGCATTTGGCCTTAATTACTTTGATTGTCCGCCAGGATTTAACATATGAATATTACATTGCGATCTTCAATTTAATTTCTTGTGTAAATGGATTGTGGCAGAATCCTGTAGTCCTGGAACTGGCACATAATTCAGCGTGGGAGACACTATCTTAACTCATCTCATTACTCAAGCCATTTGTTGTCCTTCAGGCTTTGACAGCCAGGAGATGGGAAAGTAGCAGAGGTGATGCGATCTCTCAACCTGGGTCCAGACAGGCATGAGCCATCGTCTCTACCGATTACGTTGTTACACAGACACAGACAGCACTTACTTTCAGGAGAGGCAAAAAACCCACTCCAGTTAATGTGCAGCTATGTGCTGTAGGATTTCTTAGCATAGTGGAGTGGGAAAACCCGTGAAATTCATGCCATAGACCTTAGATCTAGTCTTAACTAGGACACTAAATTTGAAGTATGATCTTGGGCAAGTCCTTTAATTCCTCTGAGCTTCCCATTCCTCATTACTCAGGAGAAAAACCACACAATCACTAAGTTGTTTCCCCCTCCCCCGCCCCCCTAGAAGGAACAGTTTCTCACAAATCTAAAGTCTTAGGAATTTGACTGAACAAAGGTCATTGCTATACATCCCATTAATAATAAACCACCCAGTAAGTGAAGGCAAGGATTGAAGGAAGGGAGGAAGTCAATTGGATGGACGGAGATATTTGAAAAGGAAGGGGTGGTAGAGGAAACAGCTCTGTAGCCTTAGTAAGTTGTCCCTCTTGCCTGTATAAAGGAGAATTTGAGAAGGGCTTAGCAAGATGGGCATCATTCAGGCTCCATAAGTATGATGGAAATTGGGGGAGTAAGAATGACACAAATGTTGAGTGGCCACTGTGCTGGGAATTTATCTCTGGTTGAGGCAGGGACTTACTATCATATATTGATATCAAAGAATGTCCATATAAAATCTATAAATAACCCATAAAATAAATAAGGGAGAGGGCAGTATAGCAGAAGAAAGGTGGATGACAAGCTTAAATAGGAACTGTGTGTAAAAGAATATAAAAAGGCCAATGACTATGTGAAAAGATGCTCAACCTTATTAGTCACCAGAGAACTGCACACTAAAACCACAGTGAGATACCACTGTACACCCACCAGAATGATTAAAATTTCAAAATCTGAAAACAGTGTTGATAAGGGTTTGGCACAATGGAAAGCTGTAAATTGGTGCACACTTTGGAAACCTGGCAAGAGCGACCAAAATGGAACATGTGCATATGTTATGACTCAGTTATCCAGCTCCTAACAAATACAGGCACATGTGCACTAAAAGAAAAACAAAAATATCCAGAGTGATGTTAGTCCAAATAGTTCCAAGCTGCAAGTATCTAGGTTTTCATGTCTACTAGAATGCATAAATCAATAGTGATGTAGTCACAAAAGGAATATTACACAACAACAAGAAAGAACAATAGAAGTCTCATGTTACAATGTAGAAGAACCTCACAAATCTAATATTAAATGAAAAATCCACATACCAAGAAGGACATATTGAATGACTGCATAAAGGTCAGTGACTGAAAACCTTATAATATATAAGGATGTAAGGTGTATGAGTATAAAAAGCAAATACAAAGTTCATGTAAAAAGAATAGCTGTTACCTTTTAGAAGGGAATAAAAGGTAATGTAGGTAAAATTTGAAAATCAGGATTGCAGATATTCTATTTCTGTTGTTATATTTGAGGTGGGGTCTTGCTATATAGTTCTAAGCTGGCTTACTTTGAAGCCAATAAGTAGACTAGGCTTTTCTTCAAATTAATGGAGACTCTCTGTACCATGATGATCAGCAAAAATATTCTGCTTTCTAGTTGGGAAACAGATAGCACTGGTCTTTCACTGTCCCCATTGGAGGAGTTAGAGAAAGGACTGAAAGAGCTGAAGGGGTTTGCAACCCCATAGAAAGAACAACAATATCAACCAACCAGACCCCCCTCCCAGAGCTCCCAGGGTCTAAACCACCAACCAAAGAGTACACATGGAAGGACCCATGGCTCTAGCCACATATGTAGCAGAGGATGGCCTTTTAGGACATCAAAGGGAGGAGAGGCCCTTGGCCCTATGAAAGCTCAATAACCCAGTGTAGGGGAATGCCAGGACAGGGAGGTAGGAGTGGGTGGGTGGGTGGGAGAGCACCCTCATAGAAGCAAGGGGGTGGGATAGGGGGTTTCTGGAGGGAAAACCAGGAAAGGGGATAATATTTGAAATGTAAATAATAAAATATTCAATAAAAATAAGTGGAAAATATGCACTGGTGATTTATGTGTCTCTTTCTGTGTAGAGTATTTTAAGAGAAAACCTTAAAACAGAGGCAAGAAAAAGTCAGATACCTTTGTCTCAGGCCTCACATCCTCTCACATTCCTAGTAATGAAATTCCAGGCTCTTTTCATGTCTCTGTATCTGTCCACAGTGATAGTTCATCTTTAAAGCAAGTCTGACCCACACCTGAATCTAACAGCTGTCATCAAACTGAGGTCAGTGACACCATGTGCCTGCTATTGTCTAGAATCCTACTATTTTTCCCTATTCCCAAATTATTCTTCCTCCATTGCAGCTCTGTCTTACCTTCAAGTCTGTTTCATCTTCTATTTACAGTCTTCTTCATGCCCATTGGACTAATGACTAAGGAACCTAAGTAGATTTTTTTTTCTGAACCTCAGCAAGGTCTCCTCTTTAAATATTTCAGTGCCTACTATGCACTCTGACTCCTCCTCTACCTCTGTCCAACTTGAATAGATTCTCTACTACTGCCTCATATCAAGATCTAACATATTGAAGTGCCTTATTGTAAACTCTTGGAGTCAGATACATTTCAGAATTGTAACATTGAAGGGGGTTATCAAGATAAGCATATGCATTTGTTTTTATCATAGATAATGACATAGTTCATATAATCAATCATATTCATATTTTAGTTAATGGAATATATTAATATCTTAATATTAGTATTCCATGCTGAATGGGATGAAAACTCAATATTATCATTAAACAGTGTGGATAAATTTTGGGATAGGTTAAATGAGTTTTAGCATTAATTTTTACATTTTTAATTTTCAGTACTTTGTGTTTTAAAAAAATTATAATTAGTCATGCTCATGAAATCTTTTGGAGGCTGAAGCAAGGGAATTGCCATGAATTTGAGGACAGTTTCCAGCCAGCCTGGGCTACAAAGTGAGACCATGTTTTTCAAAATGAAAAAGAATAAGAAAGAAAAATAAATTTTGGTAGGAACCCCTGTTCTATCTTTAAGCAGATAGAAGGATGGAAATATGAATAGGTACAATACCTTAATTGTGTGTAATTATCTTCCCAATTAGATAAGAAATGCACATTTAACAAACTTTTTTTAGCTCTAAGTCAGAGTTCCTAGTTGTGAGTAATGAAATTCCATTCCTGGCAAGAGGCAAGAGTAACACTATTGTAGAAGTCCACCCCATGTAGATCTGCTGCCAGATCAGAAATGCTTTGCCATGGATCTTATAGCCACCTCTGGTACTTAGTCAGTAGCCACTCGTGAAAAGTACAAGTCTTTTTCCTTGCTGTGGGTACTGTAAGCCTAACTAGAAGCCAAATATTGGTGTGGCACATCCCTGGGACTACTCTGGTGGGTGCAATGTGAAAGGATGTGGTAAACTGCACACAATACTTTCAGCTACTTTTGCTTAAGTATTCATATTCTCAGCCAGGCTTTGCAATGGTATTACATGGTAGTCAGTTTAGCACTCCTTTCAGGACAATACTCAGAGTTCAGTAAGCTCATATGCATAGTTCAACATAGAGGTAGATATTTACTTCCAGATAGCTGGGGATACTATGTTCTATTGTACTGGTATGTTTCAGACACAAAGCAAGGGTTCCAAAAGAGACTGATAAGGAAGTAGAACACAAATCCAAGTTAAATCATCAAGCTTTTCTGCCCAGGAGATACCATCAAATCATGGGAAACCCATTCTCAGAATATTGTCTGGAAGAGAAAGCCAGCTGGGAAGATAAATTTTAGAAGTTACAAAAACTTTGGGACATAAAGATGTTTGCTTCCAGAGGGAAGAAACTGTTAATCATAAGTTTGGTACCTCCCACAGCAATGCCCCAAGTTCTTCAACCTGAAACTAAGAGAACAGGAGTCATATGAGCCCCACTACCTCTTACTGCTCTATTTTTGAGACCCAACAAGTCCATGCTAGGATTCCTTTAAAAATTCTCTCTCTCTCTCTCTCTCTCTCTCTCTCTGTGTGTGTGTGTGTGTGTGTGTGTGTGTGTGTGTGTGTGTAATTTTTCATAAGAGTAATACATGTTTCTTGTTAAAATTTAGGCAACCAGATAAATATAGGAAAGCTCAAACTCACTTATCATTCCATTTCTTACACGTATCAGTGTCTTTTCTCCTTGTTTGTTTTGTTTCCACTTCTTTCATAAAATTGTGATCATAGAGTTTTGTGTTTTGAGCTATACTCTCGAGTACACTTAGGACATTCCTCATGTTAGTACTAAAGCTAGTGCAATTTGAAAGTACACCAGATACAGTGATCATACTTAAATATAGAATGTGCACCATGCTGCTATGGAATTTAGTCTGAGTAAGAAGATAAGACAGATATACATGATTCAATAGTGAGAAATAGAAAATGGGATATAATTAAATTTCATTTAGGAAGACAGACAGAGAGAATCCAAAGGCAGGAGAGATTGATGTGGGTAGAGAGGAAGGCTCATGGATAAGAAAGGACTTAAATTGTCCTTCAAAGGATAAACAGGGAGAATGAGAACAGAGAAGCATTGAGGAAAACAAAAAAGTGAGAACTGTTTTATCCTTTCTGTTGTTGATGATGAAACCCTATCTAAGACCAGTTTTGGAACTCTTCAAAGGTTCATCTTCCATTCAGTCAAATAAAGCCAGGTTTCTCACTTGAAGGCGGTTTGGAAAATAAATGCATAAAAAATGAATCACTCATGCTAATAGGACAATAGCTTAGGTTCAAACCTTCTGCTATTTAGAAATTGTCTTTTTGCTGCATATTGAACAGTGGTGGCTCACAAGTCCACAGTTGGACAGCTTCTAGGTAGGTTGCTGGTTACATGACTCCAGAGCCTTGCTCACAATCAATTCACTACTGTCTTGGTAATCACAAGAAGAGATTACCAATGAGAGAAAGCCCAGGGTCCAAGCCCCCTTCTACCAAAAACACAGTTAAAGATGGGGAAAAGTAAGTAAGTCATATCTGTGCTCTGAAGAGCACCCCAAGTGGAACTAGAAGTTCTCCAGGGGCAAAAATCAATGGAATGAAGAAAAAGTAGAAATATTATAATTTGTTCATTTGTAATGTTTTCAAACTGTCTTTTTTATGTCAAGAGACCTGTCACTAGCCAGCTGTATGCCTTTGAGAAACCTGCATTACATCTCAGAGTTCACCTCAGTTATCTACCCCATCTGTAAAATGGGAACTATACCAAAGTTCCCCTTGGCACCAGAATCTATGGACCTATGACTGTTTTGGATCATTACTTCCTTTCAAATTTTAGGAATCCCCTATGACAATGCAAATAACTCTGAGAAAAGGCTACATCTTACCCTGTGTTGCCAGTCACCACCATACCTGGGAATCGAAGTCCTTTAAGGAATGGGACCAGGAGAGCAAGAAGGCCCAGCCTAGGGGGAAAGGCAGAGAAAGGAACAGTGGGTGGGTTCTCAAGATGTCACCAGTTAAGCAGAGGGAGGATTTTAATACCTCCTCCTCTTTCTGACTCTCCCCTGAAGTGCCCAGCCGCAGGCTGTGCCTGGTTGCATGCCTCTGTAGGTGCCTGCTCAGCACAGAATGACCTGGCTGCCAGCATACTATTCTAAGCCAATGAGAGAACCTTGAAGTGAATGATCTTGAGGCCAATCATAGGTGGACGTATCTCTTTAATGGCTAGAGAGATTTTATCTTTGGCTCCTTTTCATTGGTCCAGGGTAACAGAGGTGGACTGTCAGCCAATGCCAAGTCATCAGCCACAGGAGTGGGTTTAGCTGTGAGATCTTGTTTTCATCTGGATCTGAAGTAGCCCTGCCTCAAGGGCTCTTCACTCTCTTCATTGTCATCCCTGACTTAAAGCTTCTGCCAAGAACACAGGACATATAAGCAGTTTCACCCAACTGAGGCAGCCTGCTGAGAGGTAGGCATACTTGGGGGTCAGGGGCTGTGTGTTTGCCCAGCCCCTGCAGGTGAGTGCAGGCATATCAGCAAAAGAAAAGAATAAGGAGGTAGGACTGGTGGGAGTGAATTCTGTGATGCTAAAGCAGATCGTGACAGGTTACACTGTTATTACTTCCTTCCCACAAGTTATAAATATTCAAGGGGCCGATTCAAATCCCTATAGTGTCTTCTGTGTTCTTAACTTGTGTGCCTACATTGAGAGAATTCCGAAGAGAGTAAAAGGTGTGCTAGTTCCTACTTAGAACTTGAACTCCCTACTTTAAGTTACCTCCAATATCCAGTGATAGAAATTGATGTAGCTTGACTTCAAACAGATTACATCCATGCTCTTCACTTCCAAAGTCCTAGCCTGGTGTGGGGACCTCTGGATATGCTTCATGGAATGCGAAGACTATGGGTTTCACTGTAAATTACTCTCTAGGAGTAATTTGGATCTCTGACCACTGATATAATTCTTCATCTCATGGTAGACCAGATGTGTAAGTCTAACAGCTTTCTAAGCAAGGTGAACATATGAAGCAGGGTAAGAGAATGTTCAAGGGGCAAAGGAAAGCCTTCTGTGTTTGTGGAGAGATTCAATCACTCAAGAAACATTTACTGAGTGCTTTCTGTGAGCCAGGCACTATGCTAGATACTAAGTGGACAGAAAAACGACACATATGGATTTTTGGCAAATGTTACCAGGCCAGAGCCAAGAGTGTGTGTGTTTTGGTCTTAGACCATCCTTTAGTGATTGCCTTGTAATAATGTCAGATTTTGAGATACTCCAGAACTGTGCTTTGGTTCAAACTGGTTAGAGAAGTCTATTCCCAATACTCTTGACATGCTCCTAATTTAAAGGTTGTTTCAGAGAAGAATTTGCCACAGATTTGCTGAAAGATCTTGGATGAGTCATTCCTCAGTTCTCCCTCAATAACGAGGAAATATAAACAAAACAGTGAGACCCTTTCCTAATCTAATAGACAGTCAAGAGAATTTAGTACTTAGTGTGAACTTAACTAGCCGTGGTCTTTTTTTTTTATTTTCTTTATTTACATTTCCAATGCTATCCCAAAAGTTCCCCATACCCTCCCCCCACCTCTGCTCCCCTACCCACCTACTCCCACTCCTTGGCCCTGGCATTCCCCTGTGCTGCGTCATATAAAGTTTGCAAGACCAAGGGGCCTCTCTTCCCAATGATGGCAGACTAGGCCATCTTCTGCTACATATGCAGCTAGAGACACGAGCTCTTGGGGTACTGGTTAGTTCCTATTGTTGTTCCACCTATAGGGTCGCAGACCCCTTCAACTCCTTGGGTACTTTCTCTAGCTCCTCCATTGTGGGCCCTGTGCTCCATCCAATAGCTGACTGTGAACATCCACTTCTGTGTTTGCCAGGCACTGGCATAGCCTCACAAGAGGCCGCTCTTTATCCATCGCCTTAGCCTCATTTGAAGCATTGACTCCAGCTGTATAATGAGATGTTTTGTTACCAGTAAAGAAGTATTTTGAAAGAAGGATGAAGAAGAAAGTGAACATAATGGACTTTCTAAGGAATCTTCATATCCATTTTCGTCAGGATGCAGGAACTTTCAGTCAGTTGAACCTAATCCCTACAGATTATTTAGGTACTAATGAAAAGAACTAGTAAAAATAAATATGATTGGGGCTTGAGTACCAAGGAATTGTTGCAAGTTCATTAAGGGCTGGTAAAATATCTGAGCAGCTATTTCCTAGGCTCAGGACACCAGGCTTGCAACAGCATCTTTGCTCATTGCTCTCCCCCTTCCTGCCTGTTTATGTATCTTTTTAAAGATCAGATGTCCATCTTTCCGGCCCCTGATATTTTGAATGATGCAAGGTCAGGAGAAGTGAGAGATATTCAGAACTGCACATCATTCCTTAAGTACATTTAATTGTAAAAGGCATCTAATCAATGTGAGTTCCCTGTCTGAACATGGTAGCTAAGAGAGGTAAACCAAAATAAGAAGTCAGAGGGGGAACAGGTGGGGATGCAATCAATGAATCCAATCAATAATCTATATTAATGTTTCTTATATGAGCACACTGAGTGGTAGCTCTCCAGGTGCCAAATGGCATCTGGGAAACATTACTCCATCCCCCAATTGACGTAATAATTAGATTGCATAAATGGCTCCTCTGCGCTCGCTGCCAACCCAAGAGACAAATGTTATTGGTGTGCCAATCAATCTTCCCCCATCTTACTCTTCCCCACCAAAGTTTCAACCTGCATCAGCAATTGTGCTTTGGAGGTCAAAAGCTACCCAAAATAAGTGAAAACTGGCTAATGTGAGTTTTCGAGTAGGTTATACCAGTCTACATCCCATTTGGGGGCATATAGTAATGAGCTTGGAATGTACATGAACAGAACCACAACTGGACATATCACAAGGTGACAGAAGAATAAAGGAAAGCTAGTGGCTTCTTCTGAAAGACTTTGCTTTTCTGTCCCAGCTCACCCTTAGGCAAACTGACAGACTAAGGAGAGCATGGCGATGGAACGCACTAATCATTTGGTATAGGTCCTTGTGAAAGTCTACATAATTCTCCTTCCTCCAAAAACACTGTATTAATTCTTCAGAATCTGAGGCTATGACATTTTATGAGCCATTGCTGATATAGCTTAATTAACGATCTTGAGATGTGGAGAATATCTTAAACTGTCCAGCTTAGTCCTAAATGCAGTTTAAAAATGTCCTTAAAAGAATGAATCAGAGGGAAATTAGAGATGAGGAGGAGAAGGCCAAGTGGATGGAGAGGCAGAGTTTGGAGTGATGTAGAGCCACAAACCCAAGGCACATCAGCCTCCACCAGAAGCTAGAAGAGACGAAGAATATATTCTCCCCTGGACTTTTCAGAGGAAAGTTAACATTGCCAATTCTTGGTTACATTTTCATTAGATTTCTGGCCTCCAGACTGAGATCATTTATTTTCATTGTGTTAAGCCATGTAGTTGGTGGGAATTTGTGTCCACAGCCCTATAAAAACTAACATATTCTTCCATCACTTTGTCTCATGGCAAATACAATGATAACTTCCTATTGTATAAAGAGTATCAAAATCACTTTACTTAATTAGTTAAATTTGAAACTTAAAAAAAAATCACACTAGAATCAATCAGACCAAAATTTATACATACCAATGACCTCTTATACATTTGAACTAGGCATTCTGAAACTTTTTAATATACTATCTAGTGAGGAGTTTCACAACTTGAAAATCTTTCTTTGGCGCAAATATTCAGTCTACTATTATGCAACGCTGAATGTTAGGAATTTAAAATTCACAAATATGTCAAGATTTCTACGTTTGGGACAGCCTTCTTGCTGCAGTATATATAATCTCCTGTTTTCCATTAGTCCTTTTGCATGAATTTATATATCTAATTACCTCCAGCCACCAGGCAGGCCTTGGGGGGACAGGGAAGGACACTGAGCAGGTAGAGAAATACAGTAAATATGTCTAAATTGAAACCACAATTGGGATCAAATCAAATCTCTTTTAGTAATAACACTAAGTAGGGCCTTTAGGAAAACAAGTCATGGCAGAACTAACTTAATTTACTCTTCTGATAAGGTTACAAGGCTTGTAGATCAGGAGAATGCTGTAGACAGGATGCATCTGGATTTTAACAAGGCCTTTGACTTGGGCTCTTGAGAGCCCTTTATAGATCAGGTGAAGAAATACAGACTTCAGGTGAGACACCAGAGCTAACAGGTGGCTGCCAATAATGTGGATTATGGCCTTTTGTGACAGGTCATAGGTCTATGTATCAGTTCCAGTCCAGTCACGACTCTTATCAATCAGCTCACGTGAAAATCAAGACTGTCATACTGTCTAATGGTGAGGGTGCTTGAAACCCAAAAGATCCATCTATCAAATTGCAAGTGAGAGTTAGTAGGTTGGAACACTGATTGACCTCTGTGAAATGCAATAACCAGCAGCAGGACTTAGAAATCCACATGTACACACACAAGTTCATATCCAGAGCAGCTGACAGGACACAGGAGACAGAGGGGTCAGCAGGCAGACAGCTTGATGAATCTGAAGAACGGTGAGAGTCAGAGCAGGAGAAAAGGTGAAATGAACACGCCTTCCCAGAAAGAGAAAATAGACCATGTACCTGTCTTATTATACTGCACCCTTCAGGCCCTACTGAGGTTCAGTTCCAGAAAAGATTTTCTTCTAATCTCTCAGATTTAAAAATATCATTTTCAGAGATAGGAGAAGAGGAGATCTTTGGTTTAAAAAATACAAATGTTTGGTTAGAGGAGGGGCTTACGATTTAGAGGTCTATTACCTGGCATGATGGCTTAAGTTAATAGTGTACAATGGAGATAGATGAAAGAGGTTTTACTGAGATGATAAATATGTTAGTCAACTTAAACTAATCATTTTAAATGTATATATACAACAGAAGAACATACTGTATGTTGGAAATACATACTATTAGTTTGTCAAATATACCTTAATAAAACTGGGATAGAAAGGAAACTCAGCAAAGTATATGCATTAAAAATAGGCAACCACACTTCCTTCATTCCTTGTCCTGTTAGAATAGGAAGTCTTCTTCCACACATTTTTTTTGGTTTTTTTTGTTTTTTTTTTT
>NC_034613.1:40145671-40146608 GCF_900095145.1 Mus pahari | reverse complement strand
AAAGAAAATAGATTTAGAGAACTTTCTCAAGATCACACACTTGTTAAATGATACATGTTGGACCTGATCTTGGGAATCTCTGGTTCCATAATGTACACACTCAACATCTATACCAAGCCTACTCTCAGGACCCTGAGGTTACTTGTGTTAAAATGACAACAGAGATTTCTTATATCTATATCATAGTTTCATGCAATTAATCCTGCATTTTTGGACACAAGATAATTTCCTTGTTGAAGAATTTGTTAGATTTTAATATGCTAATATAGATTATGAATATCCAAAGAAAATAAAAAGCTATTTTTCTTCTAGTTCCAACTTTGTTATAGTTTTTCCTACTGAAAAAAAATGATGAATAAATTAATTTAGCTTTCTGGGTAGTGAAATAGCAAGAACCATCATCCATGCATATATATATATATATATATGCAATTATATATATATATATAATTGATGGTAAGTGTGCAATCCCTAAACGAAGCTCCATTGCTTCAGAACAGTCATTATAACTGTATAGAGGTGCACTGAGATGTGTTAAGTTTGGGAGGGGTAAATGTATGTCACTTTATAATGTGAACTAATTAGAATAAAGTAAATCTGAGAATTTCATAACTATATTTTGAGCATATTTATTCCCACTCCTCCCACACCCACCATCTCCACCCTTACCTTTCCAACCAACCAACTTTTATTTTTCTTCTTTTTTCCCATAGAGTCCAGTTTGTTTTCTTCAACTATTATCTGAAATGTGGCCTCTTAAGTGCAGTACACTTACAAGTCATAACCTTAAAATAAAATATCTTGTTCTTTCTCACTTTCCCAAAAGTTTTCAAGTGCTATTAGCTCTCCACCTAGGGGTAAAATGTCATGCCCACCTCCTCTGCTCTCCACCTAGGGGTAAAACGTCATGCCCACCTCCTCTGCTCTCTACCTAGGG
>NC_034613.1:40141587-40145616 GCF_900095145.1 Mus pahari | reverse complement strand
CACCTCCTCTGCTCTCTACCTAGGGGTAAACATCATGCCCACCTCCTCTGCTCTCCACCTAGGGGTAAAATGTCATGCCCACCTCCTCTGCTCTCTACCTAGGGGTAAACGTCATGCCCACCTCCTCTGCTCTCTACCTAGGGGTAAACGTCATGCCCACCTCCTCTGCTCTCCACCTAGGGGTAAAACGTCATGCCCACCTCACTGCTCTCCATCTAGGAGTAAACGTCATGCCCACCTCCTCTGCTCTCCACCTAGGGGTAAACGTCATGCCCACCTCCTCTGCTCCATACTGGGATTTTTTTCCTGGCATTCAGGTTATGTGCGTGCTGTCTCAACCACAGTGAGTTCATATGTGCAGCTGCCCGGTTTCATCTGGAAAACACCGTTTCCTTGAAGTCATCCACAACATTTAACTCTTAAATTCTTTCTGCTTCCTCTTTTTTAGAGCTCTCTGAGTCTTTTGAGGGAAGACATCCCATTTTGAGCTGGGAAGAAAAGAATAAACTGATTTTATTAATAGAATACAGTGGTCAGTCAATCAATATATCCTTTTCTTTCTCATGTAATATTTGAAGATCAGAAGCACTGGGTATTAGATTTTGGCATGAATCTGAATTGGTTTTGATGTTTTTTTCAAATGCAGACCCTCAGACCTTAAAATGCTTCCAATTTAAGGAGTTGACATACTACACATTAAGAAATACTATTTTCTACTGTGAGATTAGTCTTTGATGCAAAAAGTAGAATCAGAATAATAATAAAAAACAGTTCTAGACATGAATATCTGGAAGAAAGAAACATCTTTACTCCACTCCCCAGGGTACCTAATTACAACTGTCTTCATTGCAGTGCTCAATGAAGCACTTCCCTGAATATTCAGTAATCTAAGTTCCCAGGGGACTAAAGCCACCAATGACCACTGCAGCATTGTAACCCTTCAGTGAAGAACTTTACCATGAACTCAAGTAAAAACTCAATATAGGTTATCCATACAGATTGAAATTCTGTATGCAATCTATCCATACAGATTGGAAAGTCTCCTTTGGGAATGATGAATAATTAGCTGCTAATTCAAACAAACAAATAAACAAACAATTGAAAAACCAAGAATTAGCTCAATATGAAACACACACACAAAGAGAGGGGGGGATGGAAGGAGAGAGAGAGAGAGAGAGAGAGAGAGAGAGAGAGAGAGAGAGAGAGAGAGAGAGAGAGAGAATAAGAGGGGAGAAGTGTTGTTCTTTTAAAGTGTGGCAGGTCATAACTTGCTCATTCTTTCAAGTCCTATTTAAGATCACTAAATCCTAACACCTCTGCAGATTATTGTTTTAGAGTCACCTTGTAATTTGAAACAAGAAGCATCAAGTAGAAAGGAATATGAGGGAGGGGGCATAACCAGATTGCTAAAAGAGTACTTGGCAGAGAGGTTGTAGGAAACCTTGGTCTCTGGTGACAGGAAAGGGGGCTTTTAGAAATGGAGCCAGAGTTGCCTCTACTAACTCAGGCTAAAGCTCTACACTTGAGACACTCTTCATCAATCACATGCTGTGATTTTCAATGTCCCTTTACCTTTAGAATCACGAAGTATCCTTAATTTAGCTATAAAAGGCCAAAGGGACATTTCTAAGAATACAGACAAATTGGAAGGCTACAGGAATTTGAAGAAACCTTTGCCTTACAGGAGAAGAGGGAACTATACAGTTCACACTGAAAGGAAGCTATACTGCTATATACCATTTTATATCTGGCAATATCAAGTAGCTCAAGTTTTATAGAATGAGAGTCTAAAGGGAAATGTAAGTCTAGTATTTAGTTATCCTTCCGAGGCTATATGTGAATGAAATGAGTTTTTTTTCTCTATACTTGTGCCATTTTTTCCCTCTCAGATAGTGTATGATGGGCATTCTGTACTAAAGTAAACAATGAAAATGTTAAAAAAAAAATAGAGATCAGCCCAAAATTCAAGTTCCAACTTTATCCCTTGTACAAGAATGCTTTGCATTCTGGGACTCAGTTTCCAAAACCCTCCTTATGGTTCTAAGTGTGAATGACTGAAGATATTGGTGGATATGACAGAAGAGGATAAGAAGGCTAAAGGTCAATATGGAGATGCGTTTCCAGTTCTAGTTGATGTGGTCTTGTAAAGCAGAGATGCTATTTTCTGTTATTAGAGATGGCAGCTATGAGCACACTTTGCAAGTTTTCAAGAGTTATTATGGAAATGATAAGAGTTGTAATTAAAGACCTTGTTTCTTCTGCATATGCATGAACATATATGCACACAGACCTTTCTAAAAGTACTTGAAAATTCACACTTGGTCTCAATTTTTTCCCCTTCCCCCAAATTATTTCCCTGATGGTCTTATTACTAAGTGATGCCCAGTATGTTCTGTGATTGTGACTCTCCAAGCTAACTACACTGGGTCACCCTTTCTAAGGTCTTCTTCCCATAGGTTGTTATGTTATTAACAAGTGTTATCTACATAACTCAAAGTCATGTCCTAGGGCTCTGCAACAGTGAACACAGTGATTAAAAACAATCTGTCCGACAAAGACAGGATCTGAATCATATTATTCCAAGCCAAATTAATTATCTCATTAATGACAGTCCCTGACCTCTGTCCACTCTATTGCTGTAATAACATGTACACAGCACATTTTTTGAGTACTGGGCAAGATGAAAAATAGGAATGGAAACTGTTTCTTTACAGAGCACAGAAAGGGTAAATGACAAATCCTGGAGCTAAAAGACTGAGCATCCGATAATGTTAGTTACAACCCAACTGGACTCCATGCCCAAGCCAAACCAGTCTTTCTGTATTATACCAGTGCAGCACCTCAGTACTGTATAGCAGAAATAAAAGAATTGAAACTTATATTTCATGTTACTGACTCATTTATCTTTATGTACATTGGTGTTTTGCCTGCATGTATGTCTGTTTGAGGGTGTCAGACACCCTGGAACTGGAGTTGCGGAGTTGTGAGCTGACTTGTGGGTTCTGGAAATTGATTCCAAGTCCTTTAGAAGATCAGCTAGTTCTCTGAACCACTAATCCATCTTCCAGTCCTTAGATTGTATTCTTAACCATGGAGAGATATGACATGCTATGCAGTTAAACCTTCTGGGGACTAGAATAAGACAACGAACATGATTTGTAAGATTCAATTTAGATTCTAAGGACCATAGATGGGAATGCAATGGGAAGTCGGTCTCTTCCTCCTCATATCTCTCTGGTCTCTGTCTCTCTGTCTCTGTCTCTGTCTCTGTCTGTCTCTATCTCTGTCTCTGTGTGTATGTGTGTGTTTGTGTGAGTGCGTGTGTGTGTGAGTGCGTGTGTGTGTGTGTGTGTGTGTGTGTGTGTATGTGTGTGTGTGAATAGTAACGGATCCTTCCACGAATCATGTTTTCTGTCCTTATCCACTAGTTCATCTTCCCTATAAGACATTATTGGCCATTTTGTTCTTAGTATGATGGTTATGATACAAGAAAGAACAGTGAATGTTAACAAACTTTAAAAAACTCATCATAGTCTACAGGAAAAATTAGAAACAAATATGGCTCACTCTGAATACATAGCAAAATGGGATTTATGCCACAAGAAAGCAAAATGCTTTGGTTATCTGAAGGAAAGATTTTTATCTTTTGGAAGTGACTTCAAGGTGTATGAGATCAATGTATGAAGACTCAGTAGAAATTAAAGAAACAGGAAATGAGTTGAGCGTGAGGGGAGCTGCCAGGAAAAGAGAAAAGGATGACATAGGAGCATAAGGAAAACCAGAGCTTTGCAATTTTATGAGGTCCCATTTGTCAATTCTCGATTTTACAGCACAAGCCATTGCTGTTCTGTTAAGAAATTTTTTCCCTGTGCCCATATCTTCGAGACTTTCCCCCACTTTCTCCTCTATCAATTTCAGTGTCTCTGGTTTTATGTGGAGATCTTTGTTCCACTTAGACTTGAGCTTTGTACAAGGAGATAAGAATGCATCAATTCTCATTCTTCTACATGATAGCCGCCAGTTGTGCCA
>NC_034613.1:40129874-40137687 GCF_900095145.1 Mus pahari | reverse complement strand
ACACAGAAGTGGATGCTCAGAGTCAGCTATTGGATGGAACACAGGGCCCCCAATGGAGGAGCTAGAGAATGTACCCAAGGTGTTGTAGAGGGTTGCAACCCTGTAGGTGCAACAACAATATGAACTATCCAGTACCCCCTGAGCTCAAGTCTCTAGCTACATGTGTAGCTGAAGCTGGCCTAATCAGCCATCATTGGGAAGAGCGGCCCTTAGGTCTTGTAAACTTTTTATGACCCAGCACAGGGGAAGGCCAGGGCCAAGTAGTGGGAGCGGGTGGGTAGGGGAGCAGGGGGGGGTTATAGGGAACTTTCGGGATAGCATTTGAAATATAAATAAAGAAAATAATAATAAATAAAAAAAGAATGTTTGTATTCAGATTAATAACAGTAGCAAAATTACAGTTATGAAGTAGAACAAAAATAACCCTAGGTTGAGGATAACCATAGCATGGGGAATTTTACTAGCAGGTTGTAGCATTATGTGGGTTGGGACCACTGCCCAGTACCTATTTTCAAGCCATCATTGAGGTTCACAAAATTTTAAATGCCACTAAATATGAACTCATTGCCATGTCATGTATCAAAACTAACACAAAGTATTTTATTTGCTGATTTTAAGAAAATAAAATGTTTGCAACTTTCATGTCCAAAAAAAAGGAAAACCAGAGCTCCCTGGGACTAAACCACCAACCAAAGAAAACACATGGTGTTTCTAGCTGCGTATGTAGCAGAATATGGCCTAGTTGGCCATCATTGGGAAGAGAGGCCCCTAAGTCTTACAAACTTCATATGCCCCAGTACAGGGGAACACCAGGGCCTAGAAGTGGTAGTGGGTGGGTAGGGGAGCAGGGCATTGGGAGGGTATAGGGAACTTTTGGGATAGCATTTGAAATGTAAATAAAGAAAATATCCAATAAAATATAATAAATAAAAAGTAAAGAAAAGAAAACCAGAGCTCCCTGGGACTAAACCACCAACCAAAGAAAACACATGATGGGAACTCATGGTTCTAGCTGCATATGTGGCAGAGGATGGCCTAGTTGGTCATCAATGGGACCAACTTGGTCCTGTGAAGGTTCTATGCCCCAGTATAGGAGAATGCCAGGGCCAGGAAGCAGGTGTGTGTGGGTTGGGGTGCAGTGGGAGGAGAGAGTGAATAGGGGATTTTCAGAGGGGGAATTTAGGAAAGGGGATAACATTTGAAATATAAATAAAAAATCTAATAAAAAAAAGAAGAAAAAAAAAAGGAAAACACCAGCGACTTTTGATGAGAGTCAAGGAATATTTTTTTGTGTGTGTCCCTGAGATTATATACAAGAAAAAAATAAAATGACAAGATAGGCTTAGGTCTAGACTGTGGTAAGTGCCAATACTGTGGGCCCGGCCTCAGATTCTGTCCTCTGCAGCCAACAGCAGTGGTTGCTCAGGGAAGTCTTTGGAAAAGGCACAAAGGGTGGAGATCAAAGAAATTAAAGGCTATGTCTACATGGGCTCCAGAAAGGGAGAAGACAGTTTCTTTTACAGAATGAGTAGTAATGGAAAACTGCTTTAGGAGAACATACTTCTCTTTTGTTGTCACTGAAATCTTTGCCTTGTATCCTTCCCAAGTCCACCTTTACTTGTGCTAAGCTTGAAATCTACAGTGTCTTTCTCAGCTGGTCTCCAATTAGATATATCTATTAATAAGGTTGGTTCGCTTCCTTGAAGATTTTTTTCTCTCTTCCTCTTTCTTCAGTGACACTCAGTTCTCCACAGATAGTGCCATGGGTACCCTTCTGCTTTCTCTTTCTCCGCTGCTCCTTCACTCACTCATTTATAGGTGTGAGTTAAATTCTTTCTCTTCTACCATAGTCTAATTTAAACATTCCAGTTCTGTACAGCATGGTTCCCACTTATGTCTTCAGCTAGTGTGTTAGTTGCCTATAAATCTGTATCATCTTTTGCTGGTGTCCAAGGCCCATAGGTTAACTTGCCTATTTGACATTTCTATTTTTCAATAATTTATTTTTCCTTCTCTTTTCTCTTCTCCCTATCCCACCCTTACAAATCCTTCCTCCCACCATCCCATCCTCAAAGAAGGGAGGCCTCACTTGGTTATCACCCCACCCTGGAACATCTACTCCCAGAAGGACTAGGCACATCCTATTCCATTGAGGCCCAACCAGGAGGCAGTTCTGGTAGGAGAATGGGATCCAGTGGCAGGCAAACAAGTTGGAGATAGCCCCCCCCTCCAATTGTTCAGGGACCCATATGAAAACCAAGCTGCACATCTGCTACAAATGTGTAGGGGGCCGAGGTCCAGCCCCTGCTTGCTCTTTGGTTGGTAGTTCAGTCTCTTTAAGTACTCATGGACTAAGTTTGTTGAATCTGTAGGTCTTCTTGTATTGTTCTTGACCTCTCTGACTTGGTGGGAATACAAACTTTTTACAACCAGTTTGAAAATCAATTTGGTTGTTTCTCAGAAAATTGGGAATAGTTCTACCCAAGGACACAGCTATACAACTCCTGGTCATATACCCAAAAGATGCCCCACTATACCACAGAGACACTTGCTTAACTCTGTTCATAGCAACTTTATTTGTAATAGCCAGAAACTGGAAACAACCTAGATGTCCCTCAACTGAAGAATAGAAAAGAAAATGTGTTACATCTATGCAATAGAATACTATCTATTAAAATCAAATGCATTGTGAAATTTGCAGGTAAATGGGTGGAACTATAAAATATCATCCTGAATGAGATAATGGAGATCCAGAGAGACATGCATGGTATGCACTCACTTGTAAGTGGATATTAGCCATAAAGTAGAGGATAGCCATGCTACAATCCACAGACCCAAAGAAACTGGGTAATAAGGAGGGCCCAAGGGAAGAAGTATGAACCTCACTCAGAAGTGGCAACAAAATAGACATTGGAGGTGGATGGAGAAAGGGAGTGAGAGAAAGGGTGAAAAGAAGGAAGAAAATGGGTTGGAGAATAAATGAGGAGGGAAATTGGGATAGTGATCAAGTGTTAGGAGAAGCAGGTTGAGAGTGAGGATGGAAATCGGTAGGATGCATCTCTGGGACTAGCTGGTGGCCCGGGACTGGAGAGGCTATAGGAAGTCTATGGGGGTGACTCTAACTGAGATTCCTACAAGTAGAGACTGAAATGGCCATCTCTTGTAGCCAGGCAGCACTCCTAGTAGAGGGAAAGGCACATCAAACCATCCACAAAACCTTCAACCTAAAATTTGTCCTGACTACAGGAAGTGCAGGGATAAAAATGGAACAGAGACATAGGGAACAGCCAATCAATGACTGCCCCAACGTGAGATCCACTCCATGGGAGAGGGCCAACCTCTGATATTTTGTTTTGTTTTGTATTTGTTTTGTTTTTTCTAGACAGGGTTTCTCTGAATAGCCTTGGCTGCCTTGGAACTCACTCTATAGACCAGGCTGGACTCAAACTCAGAAATCTGCCTGATTCTGCCTCCCAAGTGCTGGGATTAAAGGCGTGTGTGCCAACACGGCCTGGCAACCCCTGACATCATTAAGGATACACTATTATGCTTGCAGATAGGAGTCTAGCATGGCTGTCCTCTGAGAGGCTCCACCCAGCAGCTGACTCAGATGGATGCAGAGACCTACAGCCAAACAGCAGGCATAGCACAGGAAGCCTTACGGAAGAGTGGAGGATAGAATTGAGAGACTCATTTCTACAAATAACTGCACTTCAGAAGCAATCTCATCATCCCAGTCCAAATGAGTGTAGCACTCAATGCAAACTCTTCCCACTGATTTTACCATCACATGGTTTATGAGTCAAATAAGGCACTTGGAAATTTACCCCTAGTTCTCCCCACTCACTGTTTTGCCAACAACCAATCAATCACTCAAATCTTAAACTTTCTGTTCCAATAATATTGGCTGATTATGTTGGTTTTTCTCTGCTTTCACTGATTCCATGCCATTGAGATTACTAAAATAATTTATCTTATTACCTGGACTCCAAATCATGTGCCACAATTTTCATGCAAGCTGAGTCAATATTCCTCAACTATTATCTCTTCCAGAGAAGACAGAAAACTTGTAAGGACCAGAGGACCAGGATGTCTGCTGTAAGATATGACATGAATTTTTAACAGTATGGTCACTTAAACAAGATCTGCACAATGACACCAGGTGACATGCCAGTGTAGATGGGGGACATTGTGCATAGTCCTATACCTAAATAAGGTGCTATAGGCAAACTAGTTGTTACTGCGAGAGGGAAAGTCTGTCTTTTGTGGGGACAAAACTCCTGGTAGGTTATCTAATCCCTGTGGTCAGCCCTAAATTAATTAATCTATATAACAAGCACCTGGAAATGGGATGAGCAAGTTGTGTTTTTGTCCGTGTCTTCTGTGTATAACAATAATTAATAAGCCTTAGAAAAAGACCTATTTTTACATTCATAGTTGTTTTGCCTGCATACATGTCTGTGGGAGGATGCCAGATCCCCTGGAACCAAGTTAGAGACAGCTGTGAGCTGTCATCTGGGTATTAGGAGTTGAACCCAAGTCCTCTGGAAGGGCAGCCAGTGCTCTTAACCACTGAACCACCTCTTCAGCCCTAATTAAGTAGTCTTAAATTTGGATGACGTGGAGTAGGCTGAGTGTATCTGGAGGGGAATGAGGAGTGAGTAAAATGATATAGATATGATACCTCTGTATGAAATTCTCAAAAAAAAAGAAAATATAAAAGATAACACCTTTGCTTGAAAGCATGTCATAACCCTTCACAACCAGGCTCTTCTTCCCCCATAGATCCTGCCCAGGAAACACCTGTGCAAAATAGGCAAAGAATTAGAAATGTTAACACTATCCCATACTTATCTCTCACTTTTGTAAGTACGATGGAGGGCAATGGAGATCAGTGTTTACGGAAATGTCTTCCAAGTGACAGATGCTGTTGGAGACTTCCCAGGTATATGTGTGCCCAAGCAAGCAGGCTCAGTGCTCAGAAATGGGCTCTAAGGGGGCAGCCTACGTCTGGAGAGTTTATATTAATTCACCTCTAAACATTGGATTTTTCTGATTTTATCCTTCTTTTTGACAGTCTCACCAAAAAGTTGACCCACTGGTGTAATGATTTGGGGAATAAAATGCATCATTGATCAAAAATTACTCTTCCCTAAAGTAAAATATTAGTTCTGTTGTGTGGCTAGTTGCATTATCAGAATGAGCAGCTCATCCTCTTTACAATAGCCTTAAACCCTGATTGCATAATAAGTGCAGGAATTATAGTTAATCTAGCTCAAAATTTAATTATGATGAGTCATACTTCACAAAGCAAAGCACACAGGGGCAAAATTTTGGTGAAAGTATGTTCCACTGACCTTGCCCTCAGGCCTGCAAACCTTTTTCTAAGAAAAATATGAGAAATCCTTCCTGTTTGTGAGATAAGAAGGCCTTTTTAACAGGTCCTCCCATGGTCAACCTTGGAGGCCTTACAGGATAGCCTGCCTAAATCAAATCTTACCATGAGAAAGCCTAGAAGCACTTCACCCTTTCTCCTCTGCCTTTCCAGATCTTGTCAGGACATTATGCAGATATAGGTTTGAAGAACAGAACTATAGGGGATCCAGGATGCTTAGGAAGTGCATGAGACATTCAAAATCCAAGAATGTGTCTCCATCTAAACTCCTTGGCTCTCCAGGTTGACAGTAATAAAAATGTCAACAGTGTTGTGTCACATGTTTAGAGACTCAAATTTTCCTCACTTCTTATAGAATTGAGGACAATCTTGTAGGTGTTTTCTGAATAGCAATGGGCCATCAACCTCCTTTGTTTGTAATTTTATACTTCTAATAATGTGCTTTTAAAAGTTTTTGCCTCTCTGAAAAATTATCGTTGCCCTAAATTGTGTTTTCATTAGTCATTCTAATTATTTTTATACATATTTGGATTGAACTTAGCTGCATTATTTGTCATTCATGCTTCCTAACTGGTATCATTTTATATTTAATGCATTGTTCCTTCCTCTCACATATTTGGGGAATATTCTTTCCACCTCCAAAAGAGTAGCTGCTTTTTTTCTTACTCTTTCTCATGTGTACAATCTTTTCTCTCCTACCTGTTTGCAAGTCATTTCTATTCTGACTTTCCCATGTAGAGAGATTAATGGGTCCTTTTAAAAAAAACTTTGGCTTAGCCTTTCTTTACAACATATATGTTGATTTCCTTCTTTTTGTGTTTTGAGATTTAGGGGAAAATGTATTGCTCTGAACTTTCCATGATAGACATGTCAGTCACATGCTTCTGTTCTCCATTTTAGTTATACTCTGCTGTATAATAAGCCTTCAACTCTTAGTGACCTAAAACTACAATTTTATTTTATTCATTACTCTATAGATTGAGAATTTGAAGATACTTGAGCTGATGGTTTATCTAATTCATACACAGTCAGCTGGAGCAGTGTCTACACATCTTACTTTCAAACTGATTTCTTCACCTAAAAGTTTGTCACCTCAAGGTCTTATACCTTCCTATATATTTTTAACTCATATCTTCTCTTTGCTGTCATATTTACTATAACTATGGCATTTTATCTTTTGAGAGCTTTCAAAATCGTACACGCTTCCCAAGTTTTGGTAGTCACAGGTTAGTCATACATTGGCTAGTTTTCAATAAGTAGGAAATGGCAATTGTCAGACCAGCCAGGAACTATTCCAAGAACTGTCACAACATCAATTATATGCATTTCTTTGGTCAAAGCAGTCATGGGCACAAGCAGGACTCAAAGACATGGAAAATATACTGCTTCTTGTTGGAAGGGTTGCATTGTCAGCTTATTGTAAAATATGTGATACTACAGTCTTACTTTTGAGAAGTACAAAAATGTATCTTGTTCAAATTTTCAGATTTCAGTGTCTAATACTATGAAAGGTATATTGAAAAGTTGGACAAAAATACGTGAAACTCATAGAGAAAGTATGAGAAATTGAATTTAACTTAAGGTATTATTATATAATGTATCAAAGAGATCTAAATTCTCAAAATTTGAATTTGGATTTTATCATACCTAATACCTATTTTATATGCAAGAAAAACCTCTATTTGTTTTTTAAATTTTTTATTAGATATTTTCTTCATTTACATTTCAAATGCTATCCCAAAAGTCCCCTATACCCACCCCTTGCCCTGCTCCCCAACCCACACACTCACGCTTCCTGGCCCTGGCATTCCCCTGTACTGGGGCATATAAAGTTTGCAATACCAAGGGCCTCTCCTTCGCCCCAATGATGGCCAAATAGGCCATCTTCTGCTACATATGCAGCTAGAGACAAGAGCTCAGGGGATACTGGTTAGTTCATATTGCTGATCTTCCTATAGAATTACAGACCGCTTCAGCTCCTTGGGTACTTTCTCCAGCTCTTCCATCAGGGGCCCTGTATTCCAACCAATAGATGACTTTGAGCATCTACTTCTGTGTTTGCCAGGCACTGGCATAGCCTCAGAAGAGAAAGCTAGATCAGGGTCATGTCAGCAAAATCTTTCTGGCATATGCAATAGTGTCTGTGTTTGGTGGCTGATTATGGGATGGATCCCCAGGTGGGGCAGTCTCTGGATGGTCCATCCTTCCATCTCAGATACAAACTGTCTCTGTAACTCCTTCCATGGGTATTTTGCTCCCCATTCTAAGGAGGGACGAAGTATCCACACGTTAGTCTTCAATCTTCTTGAGTTTCATGTGTTTTGCAAATTGGATCATGGGCATTCTAAATTTCTGGGCTAATATCCACTTATCAGAGAGTGCATATCATGTGAGTTCTTTTGTGATTAGGTTACCTCA
>NC_034613.1:40128710-40129863 GCF_900095145.1 Mus pahari | reverse complement strand
AAGGCCACTGATTTGTTTGAGTTAATTTTATATCCAGCTACTGCACTGAAGCTGTTCATCAGGTTTAGGAGTTCTCTGGTGGACTTTTTAGGGTCACTTATATATGCTATCATATCATCTTCAAATAGTGGTATTTTGCCTTCTTCCTTTCCAATTCGTATCCCCTTGATATCCTTTTGTTGTTGAATTGCTCTTGCTAGGACTTCAAGGCCTTCTCCCTACCTATATTGAATAGGTAGGGAGAAAGTGGGCTGCCTTGTCTAGTACCTGATTTTAGTGGGATTGCTTCAAGTTTCTCTTCATCTAGTTTGATATTGGCTACTGGATTGCTATATATTGCTTTTATTATGTTGAGATATGGGCCTGGAATTCATGATCTTTCCAAGACTTTTGTCATTAAATGTTATTAGATTTTGTCAAATGCTTTCTCATCATCTAAGGAATTGATCATGTGGTTTTTGTTTTTGAGTTTGTTTATATTGTGGATTACATTGTTGGATTTCTGTATATTAAACCATCCCTGCATCCCTGGGATGAAGCCTACTTGGTAATGATGGATGATGCTTTTGATGTGTTCTTGGATTTGGTTTCTGCAGATTTTATTGTGTATTTTTGTATCAATATTCATAAGGGAAATTGGTGTGAAGTTCTCTTTCTTTGTTAGGTCTTTATGTGGTTTAGATATCAGAGTAATTGTGCGTTCATAAAATGAATTAGGTAGAATACCTTCTGTTTCTATTTTTTGGAATAGTTTGAGGAGAGTTGGAATTAGGTCTTCTTTGAAGGTCTGATAGAACTCTGCACTAAACTCATCTGGTCCTGAGCTTTTTTTGTTGTTGTTGTTGTTGGGAGACTATTATTGACTGCTTGTATTCCTTTAGGGGCAATGGGACTGTTTAGATTGTTAATCAGATCCTGATTTAATTTTGGTACCTGGTATCTGTCTAGAAAATTGTCCATTTCATTGAGGTTTTCCAGTTTTTCTAAATATAGCCTTTTGTAGTAGTATCTGATGATGTTTTGGATTTCCTCAGGTTCTGTTGTTATANCTCCTTTTTCATTTCTAATTTTGTTAATTGGGATACTGTCCTTTTATGCTCTAGTTAGTCTGGCTAAGGCTTTGTCTATCTTATTGATTTTCTCAAAGAACCAA
>NC_034613.1:40114760-40128122 GCF_900095145.1 Mus pahari | reverse complement strand
TGATGAGAGTGGGGTGTTGAAGTCTCCCAGTATCATTGTGTGAGGTGCAATTTGTGCTTTGAGCTTTACTAAAGTTGCCTTAATGAATGTGGATGCCCTTGAATTTGGAATGTATATATTCAGAATTGAGAGTTCATCTTGGAATATTTTTCCTTTGATGAGTATGAAGTGCCCCTCCTTGTCTTTTTTGAAAACTTTGGGTTGGAAGTTAATTTTAATTGATATTAGAATGGCTACTCCAGCTTGTTTCTTTAGACAATTTGCTTGGAAAATTGCTTTCCAGCCTTTCACTCTGGGGTAGTGTCTGTCATTGTTCCCAAGGTGGGTTTCCTGTATGCAGCAAACTCTTAGGTCTTTTTTAGGTAGCCAGTGTGTTAGTCTATATCTTTTTATTGGGAAATTGAGTCCATTGATATTAAGAGATATTAAGGAAAAGTAATTGTTGCTTCCTGTTATTTTTGTCATTAGAGTAGGGATTCTGTTCCTGTGGCTGTCTTCTTTTAGGTTTGTTGAAGGATTACTTTCTTGCTTTTTCCTGGGCATAGTTTCTGTCCTTGTGTTTGTGTTTTCCCATTATTATCCTCTGAAGAGCTGGATTCCTGGAAAGGTATTGTGTGAATTTGTTTTTGTCATAGACTAGTTTGATTTCTCCATCTATGGTAATTGAGAATTTTGCTGAGTATAGTTGTCTGGGCTGGCATTTGTGTTCTCTTAGGGTCTGTATAACATCTGTCCAGGATCTTCTGGCTTTCATAGTCTCTGGTGAGAAGTCTGGTGTAACTCTATTAGGTCTGCCTTTATATGTTACTTGACCTTTCTCCCTTACTGCTTTTAATATTCTATCTTTATTTAGTGCATTTGTTGTTCTGATTATTATGTGTCAGAGAGAATTTCTTTTCTGGTCCAGTCTATTTGGAGTTCTGTAGACTTCTTGTATGTTCATGGGCATCTCTTTGTTTAGGTTAGGGAAGTTTTCTTCTATGATTTTGTTGAAGATAATGACTGGCCCTTTAAGCTGAAAATTTTCATTCTCATCTACTCCTATTATCCTTACATTTGGTCTTCTCATTGTGTCCTGAATTTCCTGGATGTTTTTGGTTAGGATCATTTTGCATTTTGCATTTTCTTTGATTGTTGTGCCCATGTTCTCTATGGAATCTTCTGTACCTGAGATTCTCTCCTCCATCTCTTGTATTCTGTTGCTGATGGATGCTCGCATCTATGGTTCCTGATTTCTTTTCTAGGGTTTCTATCTCCAGAGTTGTCTCCCTTTCGTGTTTTCTTCATTGTTCCTATGTCCATTTTTAGATCTTGGATGATTTTGTTCAATTCCTTCACCTGTTCAGTTTTGCTTTCCTATAATTCTTTAAGGGATTTTTGTGTTTCCTCTTAAAGACTTCTACCTGTTTAGCCGTGTTTTCCTGTTCTTTAAGGATTTCTACCTGTTTAGCAGTGTTCCCCTGTATTTCTTTAAGTGAGTTATTAATGCCATCTTAAAATCCTCTACCAGTATCATGAGATATGATTTTCAATCTGAGTCTTGCTTTTCGGGTGTGTTGGTGTATCCAGGACTCGCTGTGGTGGGTGTACTGAGTTCTGATGATGCCTAGCGTTCTCAGTTTCTGTTAGTAAGATTCTTTCATTTGCCTTTTTCACCTGGTAATCTCTGGTGTTAGATGTTCTAGCTGTCTCTGGCTGGAGCTTGTTCTTCCTGTGATTCTTTAGCCTATGTCAGCACTCCTGGGAGAGCATCTCTCTCCTTTGTCTCAGTGGTCAGAGCACTCTCTACAAGTAAGCTCTCCTCTTGCAGGGAAGGTGTCCAGAAATCTGGAGCTCAGATCCACCTCCTGAGTCCCAGGGTCAGAATCCTCCCTGAAGGCTGACTCTCCTCTGGCAAGGAAGGTGCCCTGGGGTCTGGTTATTAGCTTTGCCTCCTGGCTGAGGATGAAGGCATGAAGGGACACTGCCCAAAAAGCTCTGTTGCTACTGCAGCCCATGTGCTCTTCTGCGTAGAGTAGTCTCAGTGATCCCAAGATCCTGGGCGTGCTAGAACCTGCCCAGTTTGTGCCCAATATGGCAAGGGGCTGGAGCCACCAGAAGGAATCCCAGTCTCTGGTTGGGTGGGGTTCCTTTGTCCCTGTTCCTGCTGGCACAAGACCCTCCAGGATTCTTTGGAACAGATGTTGCATTCCACTCACCAGTGATCTCAAGGTCCTGGATGTGCTAGGGGCCCTACAGCATGGAGAGTCCTCTGGGGACCTTGGGACCCTCTGCAGCGTTTGCACTGAAGATGGCGTGGGGCTTCCCTCTATATGTTAATAAGCACTTATTAAGCACTTTTTATGAGCTAAGCATTATGCTGAAGTTAAGGGATTTGGAAATGACTAAAATAATAATTAAGACTTCAGAGAGACCAAAGTTTATTAAGGCAAACTGTCATAAATATTTAGAATAGACTATAATAAATGATATAATAAAATACCATGTACCTTGATGCCTCAAAGTAAGAAGTGGTTAATCTGGGTGTTCAGTAACTACTTCATAGAGCTTTGAATAGCAGAATAAAGGCAGAAATGTGTTATACAGAATGACAGGATCACAGAATAGCACAAGAAACTGTTTAAAATTAAAGATAGAAACAAAAGATGAAAAATATTAACAAATTATTAAGCTGTGGTACAATTTTAATCAGCCTAATTAACATAGAATCCTCTAAATAGGAAGGAAGGCGGAAAAATATTGGAAGAAATAATGGCTGAATCTTTTCCCAATTAGATAAAAATATGAATTCACATGTCTAAGTATTGCCATGCATCCTAAGCACCGGAAGCATGACAAATGATAGCAAATTATAGCAAAGCCTATCATAATTCAATTCCTTAAAATCAACTATAAGATAAGACCTAAAAGAAAGTAATGTACAGAAGTTAATAAGATAGGAACGAAACCAGATTACTCTTTAGAAACAATACTTCAGAAGACATGAGGAAATATATGCTAACAATACATAGAGGAAAATTATGGTATGGTAATATCGATGTATGTAATATAAACCTCAGTTTAATAACAGTCTCTTCATAACATTAAATATTTTAATTCATCAAATATACATAGCAATGTTATATATAGTTAATATAATAACAGTTTCAAAAATCTCTGATACATGGTGGCTAATGTCAGTTATCCCAGTACTTTGAAGGCTGAGACAAGAGGTTTTCTTTTTTTTTTCATTTTTATTATATAGTTTCTTCATTTACATTACAAATGCTATCCCGAAAGTCCCCTATACCCTTCACACCCTGTTCCCCAACCCACCCACTCCTGCTTCCTGGCCCTGTCATTCACCTGTAGTGGGGCCTATAATCTTCTCAAGACCAAGGACCTCTCCTCTCAGTGATGGCCGACTAGGCCATCTTCTGCTACATATGCAGCTAGAGACACAAGCTCTGGGGTTACTGGTTAGTTCATATTGCTGATCCTCCTATAGGGTAGCCGACCCCTTTAGCTCCTTGGGTACTTTCTCTAGCTCCTTCTTTAGGGACCCTGTGTTACATCCAATAGGTGACTGTGAGCATCCAGTTCTGTATTTGCCAGGCACGGGTATAGCCTCACAAGAGATAGCTATATCAGGGTCCTTTCAGCAAAATCTTGCTTGCATATGCAATAGTGTCTGGGTTTGGTGGTTGTAAGGAATTACAGAGACAAATTTCAGAGCTGAGATGGAAGAAAGGACCATCCAAAGACTGCCCCACCTGGGGATCCATCCCATATACAACCACCAAACCGAGGCAAGAGTATTTCAATGATTGCTAGGACAGCCTTGGCTAAAGAGTAGGATGCTGTCACCACTACCCCAAAAATACATGATGAAAATATGTGCAGAGCTTAGACAATTCCACAATTACAATTGTGGATTTCAATACCCATCTCTGTTTATCAAATAGTCATTAAGATTAGAGAAAAGTGTGACAAAAGGAAATGACTTAAACAACATTTATGGAACAGTACTATAGGAGGACCAGCAGTCTCAATTAATCTGGACCACCAAAGAGGCAGTATACACCAGCTGATATGAGGCCCCCAACATACATACAATAGAGAACTTCTGGTTCCGTGTTCATTCAGAGATGATGCACCTAACCCTGAAGAGACTGGAGGCCCCAGGGAGTTTAGAGGTCAAGTGGGGTGGGGATGGAGGCATCCCCATGGAGATGGGGTGGGGTGGGGAGGTGGGGTGGGATGTGGAACAGTTGGAGGGTGAATGGGGGGAGGGGAAATGAATATGGAGTGTAAATAATAAATTAAAAATAAAATAAAATTTAAAAACTACATCATAAAAGCTAACTAAGCCAAAAGAAATGGTAAGAAAAGAAAAAAATAAAAACAAAGACAAAAATCAATAAACTATTAAACAGAAAAACAATGGAACACAAATCTAGTTAATATGAGGAAATGAATGAAATCAGTAATTCTCTTGTTCAGGCAACAAGGGAAGAAGACACAAATCACTATTGTAAGAAATGAGAGAGAAGTTAGTACCACAGATTCTATAGATAATAAGGACTGCCTAAACATTTTACACTAATCAGGTCAGCAGCTTCAATGACATAGATAAATTCTTTAATGGACCCAAAGTCCCAAATCTCACCCAAGATGGATAATAACTTGAAATTCCCCAAATCTATTGAAGATACTGAATTTTTAATTGAAACCTTCCCAGAAAGGAAATCTGGTCCTGCATGGTTTTTCTGGTAAATTTCACCAAACACTGAAGAAAGAAATAATACTAATTGTACAAAAATATTTCCAGAAATGAAAGGATGAGAGAGTCACCATACCAAAGAGATAAAGTGTATACCTTTTATCATGATACTGTTCACAATAGCCAATCAGCTTTGCACCAGTCAATAGGTGAAGAGATGAAGAATATGCTATGTAAACAACAGCATTATTCAGCAGTGAGGAATGAGATCTTATCACTGGCAGAAAAATAGAAGGAACTGGAGAGCATCATGCTGGGTTAAAGAATTACAGAAAAGTCTTGGCAGTTCCTTCTCATATATAGAAATAAAAATAAAAAGATTGCCTGAAAGTTCTGGAAAGGGAGCCATAGGAAATCAGGAAGAGAGAGGATAGAAGGCTGGGTGGATATGATGAGTGCATGATACATTCAGGTATAGAAATGCTTAAATGAGTATCATGAGTATAATATTGTTAATTACAATAACTTAAAATGTAGCAAGTATGAAAAGATGGAGTACTTTGTAACCCAACTTATTGACCAAAATTACCCTGAGAACAAAACCAGTAAAAATCATTCCAACTAAAGAAAATTATAGATCAAAATATCTCATAAATTCCCAGGGTATTCAGAAAAATATTATGTAATAAATAAATGGAATTTAATCACAAATTTGGATTTGTACTTGAAACCAAATTTCTGTATCTCACTGTATTAAGAAACTAAATGTGGAGCTGGAAACAATGGCTCAGTGGTAAAAGGCACTTAAGAAACTAAAAATGGAGCCACAGACAATGGCTCAGTGGTTAAAAGTACTTGCTGTTCTTCAAGAGGACCCAAGTTCAGTTTCCAGTACTCACATCAGATGACTCAGAACCACCTATGACTCCAGTTCCAGGGGAATCCTACATATAGATACACACACTTACACATAATTATATGCAACATAAATCTTAAAAACAGAAACTAAAAATGAGAAATCTTGTGATTATCTTAGTACAAGTAAAATTAACTCCACAAAATTCAATACACATTCCTGCTGCTAATTAAACATCATTATGCATAGCTGCCATAGAAGAGAACACCCATGACCTCCCAAGACAACCAATAAACTGAATATTGGAAGACGCAAAGTTTTTCTCTTAAGAGGAGGAATCAAGCAAGGATGCATACTCTCACCTCTTCCTTTCAACATTTTACAGGAGACCACAATCATGTGATGAGGTATGAAACATAAATTAAAGATATAGATTGCAAAAGAAAAAGAAATTACATCTGTTCCCAAATTATGCATCATTATTGCAGATCTTAGACATCTAAAAAAAAATGTGAGCATCAAGAAGTGATTTGAATGAGGTTGTAGGAAACCAGTTAAATATTTTAAAAAAAATCAACTGTTGTGTCCTAGCAAAAAAAGCAAAAGGAAGCTGAAATTGTTTAAAAAAAAGTATTTCCAATAAAATAATTCAAAATAGTTAGAAATAAATTTGACAAATGATGTAGGAAACATGTACAAAACATAGCTGGGAGAAATTTTAAAAGACCAAAGTAAATGAAGAGATATATCATGTTTATGAATCAGAAGGCTCAATATTGTCAGGATACCAGTTCTTCCCAAATTGATTTATAGATTCGTAACAATAGCACTGAAAATTCCAGCAGGCTTGTTTGTAAATCTTGATAATTTTATTCTAAAATGTGCATGCTAATTCAAAGGACCCATGTGTGCCAAAACAAAATATGGAAAAAATAACTATATATGTATATATGATTTATTATAAAGGTTAAACAATCAAGACAGAATAGCATTACTCTAGATAGTTATACATATTAAGGGAACAAAAGAGGAAGTCTAAAATACATACAGAGACCATTGATTTTTGGTCAAGGTGGCATGACAATTAAATAGAAGAAATCTTACTTAGCAAATAGTGCTGAAAAAAATGGAGTACCATGGGCAAAAACATTGGACTTCAGTCCTCATCTCACATTATATACAAAAAGTATAAATCCTATAGAAATTCCAAGTGGCTTTGCATTTGGTAAAGAGTTTCCAAATAGGATATAATTAACCTAAAAGATAAAAATAGAGTAGATAATTGGGCTAAAATGAAAAGGCAAATCATAGATGAGAAGAAAAATATTTGCAATTCATATATCCAATAAAGAACCTACATTTAGAATGTATAAAGAATTCTTATAACTCAATTATAGGAAGACACAATAAAGTTTTTTAAAATGGACTAAAGATTAAAATAGACATTTCACGAAAGAAGAAAAACAGATGGCAAATACTTGCACATGAAAAGATGCTCAACATCGTTAGTCATTAAAGAAATGCAAATCAAACCCACAATGAGCAAAATGCAGATGACTGACCATAGATTATCTGGGAGGATTATAAACATTTAGCTTCTTCATTTATGGTAGAATATGAAAAATTACATCCATTTTGGCAAGCAACCTGGTATTTTCTTTTATTTAGCAAGTTTTCTAAATTGAAATGTTTGGTTGTTTTGGAGAATTTTGTCCATGGATGCTGTATTTATACACTCCCACTTCTTCCTTCCACACCATAAATCCCTCCAAGTAACCCTGCTCTCTTAAACTCAAGACTCTATCTTCATTAATAGATATAGTTAAGTATTTTCTTTTAAAAATTAAAGATATACCTGCTTTATAATCTACTCATTTCTCTCCTATGTATTTACCCCTAAAACAAGGGATTTTTTTTGTACAACAACCCACAAATGTTCATTTTAGCCTTGATTTAATACTTCCAGTTTTAAATAATCACATGGTTATTGCCATGTAAGTGGATACATATTGTATGTATCCATATTTGAATAATAAGATTCAATAATAAGATTCACTTGAGAAATTTAGTATACAACTGTTTATGTACAAAAATATGAGTGATTATAAAAATAATGACTTATGTAAACAAAATAGATTTAAAAAACATAAAATGCTGTGGTAATAAAGAAATGATGGGATCATAAGAAAGGGGATTCTATTTCAGTGTCTCTGTGACCAGATTATGCATAGAAACCTTGCAGTCAAAGAAAAAGATGTAGTCATAGAACGACTCTTTGCTAGTACACATATAACATATAAATAATCATAATAACATTAATGCTAGCCTTTAATCTACAGGAATACTATGACACAAAGAAGAATGCAAATGGTTACAGCATTGATGTAAAAGTACAGAAAGTTAAAGGAGGGAGGGAAAGGCAAATGGAAGTTATAGTGTCCTTATACAGTGGGAAGTTGAAGATATCTGTTGTGAACAGAAAGGGCCATTTTATGACTTACAGGATAGCCATCAAGTTTCTAAACTAGTAATATAACTATATTGAAGGGAGGTTGGCAGAGAACAATATGAAGTCAATAGGAAATGTTTGGAGGTGGATAGTTCAGCAGGGATGGCTCAGAAAATAAAAATCAACACCTGGTGTATGTGAATATATACTAGAGGTTTTTACTTTTAAAAGAGCCTGGTGATGAATTGTTATTGCTGATTTTTCAAAATTAACTAAACTGAACGGAAGTAATTACAAACCTCCAAAGCATAAAAGGTCAAATATCTTTAAAAATAGTACATATTGTCTGAATACATTTACATAAAATTCCATAAATACAAGTTAATCTATGCTAACAAAATTCAGATCAAGGGTTGCATAGAGACAGCCTAGGGGGGTTTTGTATACAAAGGTAGTAGTACAAAGCAGTTGTAAGTGGTAGATATACATTATCCTGGTTGAGGTGATATTTTCATTGACTTATATAATTTACATATGCCAAATTTAATATATGTCTCAATAAAGCTAAGATCTAGACTAACAGATACTCTTGGTGAATGGACAGTAATGGAGTGGAATGATTAAAGCCAGATAATACTTGATTGAGAAGAGAATGAGAAAAGGGAGAAGAGATGAGTATAAGCCACCAACTTCCTCCACACACAAGGTCTTATACCTGTGACACTCCACTAGTTTTTAAAACTTAGAAGATGGGAAAGTTGTAATAGCCAAAGTAGGCAATGGTGTGAAGGATAGATTTCTAAAGAAAAGAGCAATGAGCATGTGAACAACCTGAGGCAGGGAAACTAACTAACTAGTATGAAGGACAAATTTAGGGAAAAGAATGAATGTTTAAAAGCAAAGTTTTAGGTAAGGTGTGAAGAGGAATTCTAGAGAAGTTTGTATAGAACAAAAATGGAGTTATCCTGCAATAAGGGAACTACATCCCAGCTAAAACATCCATGCTAGGAAATAAAATCCCAATACAAGGCACATGTTGCCTCTTTTTAAGTTGTTGCTCAGTGGAATTACAACGGCTCCCAAATAGTTTAGGCTATTACTAATTCCTGGCTACTTCTGAAACTTGATAGTAATACCCTATTACTGAAGAGCTGAAGCTGGTACTCACATGAAAGCTTCATCCCTACTGGTTAGAATTTATGGTGGGAGGTGCTATTCACAAGAAGGAGGAAATTAAGCTTTAATCTCTCCAAGGTGTGAACTTTACAAGCTACAACAATGACTGATCTAACAAGATGTGTTTGTTGGTACAATAGTGGCATGGATGTTTTGGAAGTAACCAGCCACTTCCTTACTAGGTCTAAAGTCAAGTCCATAAGATGGAACATATACCTAGCTAGCACTATTAAGTAGGCCAAGAACCTATAGCTAGGTAGATCACAAGTCCTAAGGGAGAACTCACTACTATTTTTCTATAGAATGAACACGGTATTAAAATGCCTCCCAATGATTTATTACCATTTCCATAGATCAGAGAATCTCTCAAGCCTCACTGGAGAAGCTTTTCCTTGCAGTAGATGGCACCTAACACAGTAACTCTCAACTAGTCAGTATACAAAAATATGAAACTATGGAGATCTCAGCCCTAAATGGGACATTCATTTCATAGTTCCCCACCAAAGGCAGTATTTCTTGCAGAAGAGGAGGCAGAAAGAGAAACATTTTCATCAAGAAAACAACATTTTCCAAACACATCATGGTAGAATCATGTAGAGACATTATAGCAATCATGTCAGCATGAACAAGACCTGTACAAGTTTAAGGCCAGAGAACATTCCAGCATAAAAGGGAAAAGGGAGACTTAAGATCCCACCACTAGGTGAGGAGCTCTTGGCGTTTGATGGCCTTTAGGAGGGGAAAGTCAGTTTCTCTTAATGACATCAGCCTTGGTCGCTGACCACATTTTTTAAGAGAGCATGCCCCCTCTTAAAAGTAGCTGGAAAACAAAAATGGACTCCATGGAAAACAAAATATCAAAGTTGAGTAGGAAGGGATGGGGAGATGGCGAGGATGGCTACAAGAAGAGGTGGAGGAGACAAGTGAATGTGTTCAAAATACATTGTATGAAAGTCTCAAAAAATAATAAATATATTGCAAAAATGGAGCATATAGAATATAAGATTTTTCTCTTTTTTGATTCTATATTCTATAAAATATAAAGAAATGGTCTCAGTGCTTCTGAGACGATAAGAGAAATACAAAGTGAGATTTAAAAAAACCCAAAGGATGTTTGTAGATTTGAAGATAAGGGGTTAGAAATGGCTTGAATTTCCTCTGGGAAATAAGAATCTAAGTAATTTGGAAGGATTTAAGAGAGGATAGAATAAGTTGGGGCCATATTCAAGGGAACTGATGATGAAACTTAAATACAATGGGAAGAAAAGGGAAGAAATGGGAGCTAGGCACATGTGAAGGATTGCTGAATAGCCAAAGAGTCCTGATATAGCTGGAAATTCTTACTTGGAAAGGTACAAACACCTCAGGGGCTGCTTTATTTTCTGCCAGAGTTCAAGATGGGCATGATACAATCCCAAATTTGAGAGACCTAAATAAATGTGGTGTTTATGTTTTCACAGGATGATGATACAATCATTGTTAAATCTATATGTCCCAAGATTCTGATTGGGTAGGAAGAAAGTGAAGGAAGAAAGAGTTTGAAACGCTGGATCTCTGGTTCCCTCATTTCAGACCAGTAGTAAGTGGGTGAAGAAGACATTGCTGAAGATTTGAGGCTTTGTGAGGTATCAGAGATAAGCCTTACAGAAGTGCCATGCCCAGAGATACCAAGTGACTGACTTGGTATGTCACAAAACTAAAGATCAGAGAGATGTTGTACCAGGGTATATTGGTGAGGTCTTCTGAGCTACCCAGCCTGAGAACAGGACTTGGAGTGACAAGGAAGTGTATAAGTTGGGCATTAAAGTAAGGCTAACAGTGACCAAGAGTTCAAGAAACTATCATCACAAAGCTGGCAGACAGTGTATAATAGGGCATACTATATATTGATTAATATTTATGCTTTCAGAATGTGTGGAAAAAATATAGCTGCAACTGAAAAGGATTTGCCTTAATTTCATTAACTGTTGGGTCAACATTTTTCAGCGCAGCCAAATTTGTTTTTTTCTTGCCAGTTTTCAAAAGAGTTGGGTTTGAATACTTAGCTCATCACATCTCTGTGAGAACAAATTAAGATAATGGATTTAAAATGTTCAACATGGAGCCTGGCACCTCATAAGTGATCAGTAAATTGAAGCAGTGACTATTAAAATTATTAATATTATTGTACTTTTGATTTGTTTTACCAATTAAGTAACATTATCTGTGAGATAGGGTTCTTTCTCTGAAGTTGCAAATCACAGTTCTCTTATTACAAGTAACAAATAGACATCAAGAGACTAGAAGAACATCCATCCCTCATTCCAAGGAAAAATATCTCTGATTTCTCCCCTATCCTTCCAAGGACCAACTTTACAGAACTAAAATGAAAGCATAACAAAGACATTCACTGGGCTTGAAGCATAGTAATGCATAAGAGCTTCCTTGCTGTAGGCCACTGCACTTGGAAATCACTTCTTGTTCTAATCCCTAAAATAATGACATATACAATATGTTGATTGACTGATTTCAAAACACCAATAGTAGATTCAGTTTTTGATAGTCTAGAAAATTCATTCTCTAAGAGTTCATTGAGAACTGGGATCACATTTGTTTGATTATTTGTTTGTTTGTTTGTTTGTTTGTTTGTTATCTTTAAAATTATTTCCAAGTAACAGAGAATAGGTATTCAATAATTCTTTCTAAACTGAAATTGATCTCTACTTGCCCTTAAGACAATCACTCCTCTTATCTGTAAAATTCAATGGACAAAATATATGCTTAATATTTAGTAAATTGATATTAATTTCACTCACAATTATCATTCAAGAACTTTCCTGACACTCTGTGCATGTTGTTATCATACTTTTGCTAAAATGAAACATAGTGAGCTTAGAAAGACAGCTACAAAAGATAGTATTTCCTATCACCACCAACATTTGAAAATACATGCGGGGAGGGCTCTCACTGCCTGAGCTGGTGAGGGAGCCATCTTTGCTCTGGGTTGCCCAGGCTCCAGTCTGCATGGTCTCCCAGGCTCCAGTACATGCTGGTGAGAGTGCAGACTGCAGAAGTGACACAGCTTCTGGGATGGACCCCGTTTTCTGGGCACCTTCCCTGCCTGAGCAGAGGGGGCCTCCTGGGAGGGCTCTCACTACTTGAGCTGGTGAGGGAGCCATCTTTGCTCTGGGTCACCCAGGCTCCCTTCTGCACAGTTGAGAGAGCAGACTGCAGAAGTGACACAGCATCTGGGACAGACCCCGTTTCAGGCTCCAGACATCCGGGCAACTTCCCTGCCAGAGGAGAAGTATCCACCAGGGAGGGCTCTCACTACCTGAGCTGGTGAGGGAGCCATCTTTGCTCCGGGTCTCCCAGGCTCCAGTCTGTGCTGGTGAGAGGGCAGACTGCAGAAGCAACACAGCTTCTGGGACAGACACCATTTTCCGAGCACCTTCCCTAACAGAGGAGAGGTGTCCTACCAGGAGGGTTCTCACTCCCAGAGCTGGTGAGGGAGCCATCTTTGCTCCAGGTCGTCCAGGCTCCAGTCTGCGCAGGTAAGAGTGCGGACTGCAGAAGCTCTACCTTCCAGGACAGGCAGAAGCAACACAGCTTCTGGGACAGACCTGTTTCAGGCTCTGGACACCTGGGCACCTTCCCTGCCAGAGGAGAGGTGGCCGCCCAGGAGGGCTTTGTCCACCAGAGCAGGTGAGAGAGCCATATTGTGTCCAGGGTCACTCGGAGACTAGTCTTTTCAGGTGAGTGTGCAAACTGCAGAGGCAACACATCTTCTGGGACAGGTCCCATTTCGGGCTTACTTCTTCAGACAGGAGGCAGGTCTGAACACCAGAACTCTGTGCACCTTCCCTGCAAGAGGAGAGCTTCCCTGCAGAGAGTAATCTGACCACTGAGACTCAGGAGAGAGCTGGACTCCCAGGACTGCTGACAGAGGCTAACAGAATCACAGGAGGAACAAGCTCCAACCAGAGACAACTATAAAACTAATGCCAGAGATTACCAAATGGTAAAAGGCAAACGTAAGAACCATCCTAACAGAAACCAAGACCACTCACCATCAACAGAACCCAGCACTCAAACTTCAGTCAGTTCTGGATAATACAACATACCCGAAAGCAAGACTGGGATTTAAAGGCATATCTCATGAAAGAAGTAGAAGATTTTAAGAAGGGCATTAATAACTCA
>NC_034613.1:40081055-40114749 GCF_900095145.1 Mus pahari | reverse complement strand
ATAGGGAACTTTTAGGATAGCATTTGAAATGTAAATAAAGAAAATAATAAAATAAATAAAAAAATAAAAAAGAAAGAGATGCCCATGAACATAAAAGAAGCTTACAGAACACCAAAAAGACAGGACCAGAAAAGAAATTCCTCCCAACACATAATAATCAGAAAAACAAATGCACTAAATAAAGATAGAATATTGAAAGCACTGAGGGAAAAGGGTCAAGTAACATATAAAGGCAGGCCTATTAAAATTATGCCAGACTTCTCACCAGAGACTATGAAAGCCAGAAGATCCTGGACAGATGTTATGCAGACCCTAAAAGAACACAAATGCCAACCCAGGCTACTATACCCAGCAAAACTCTCAATTACCATAGATGGAGAAAACAAAGTGTTCCATGATAAAACCAAATTCATACAATATCTATCCACAAATCCAGCCCTTCAAAGGATAATAAAGGGAAAACAGCAAAACAAGGACAGAAACTACACACTAGAAAAAGCAAGAAAGTAATCCTTCAACAAACCTAAAAGGAGACAGCCAGAAGAACAGACTCCCAACTTTAACAACAAAATAACAGGAAGCAATTACTTTTCTTTAATTTCCCTTAACATCAATGGACTCAATTCCCCAATAAAAAAGACATAGACTAATAGACTGGGACACAAACAGGACCCAACATTTTGCTGCTTACAGGAAACCCACCTCAGGGAAATAGGCACACACTACCTCAGAGTGAAAGGCTGGAAAACAAATTTCCAAGCATTTGGTCCGAAGAAACAAGCTGGAATAGCCATTCTAAGATCGATTAAAATTGACTTCCAACCTAAAGTTATCAAAAAGACAAGGAGGGGCACTTCATACTCATCAAAGATAAAATCGACCAAGAGGAACTCTCAATTCTGTATATCTATGCTCCAAATACAAGAGCAGTCACATTCATTAAAGAAACTTTAGTAAAGCTCAAAGCACACATTGCACCTCACACAATAATAGTGGGAGAGTTTACATCCCACTCTCACCAATGGACAGATCCTGGAAACAGAAACTAAACAGAGACACATGGACACTAACAGAAGTTATGAAACAAATTGGTTTAATAGATATCTACAGAACATTTTATCCTAAAACAAAAGGATATACCTTCTTCTCAGCACCACATGGTACCTCCTCTGAAATTAACCTTATTATTGATCACAAAACAGGCCTCCACAGATTCAAAAGTATTGAAATTATCCCGTGCATCCTATCAGATCACCATGGACTAAGGATGATCTTCAATAACAGCATAAATAATAGAAAGACAACACTCACTTGGAAACTCAACAACAGTCTACTCAATCATTACTTGGTCTAGGATGAAATAAAGAAAGAAATTAAAGACTTTTTAGAGTTTAATGAAAATGAAGCCACAATATACCCAAACTTATGGGACACAATGAAGGCAGTCCTAAGAGGAAAACTCATAGCCCTGAGTGCCTCCAAAAAGAAACTAGAGAGAGCATATACTAGCAGCCTGACAGCACATCTAGAAGCCCTAGAACTAAAGGAAGCAAATTCACCAAAGAAGAGTAGACAGCAGGAAATAATCAAACTCAGCGGTAAAATCAACCAAGTGGAAACAAAAAGAACTATAGAAAGAATCAACCAAACCAGAAGCTGGTTCTTTGAGAAAATCAACAAGATAGATTAAACCCTTAGCCAGACTAACTAGAGGAAACAGAGACAGTATTATAATTAACAAAATCAGAAATGAAAAATGAGACATAAAAATGGATCCAAGGAAATCCAAAACATCATCAGATAGTACTACAAAAGGTTATACTCAACAAAACTGGAAAACTTGGATGAAATGGATAACTTCCTAGAAAGATACCAGGTACCAAAGTTAAATCAGGATCTGATTAACAATCTAAACAGTTCCATTTCCTCTAACGAAATAGAAGCAGTCATCAAGTCTCCCAACAAAAAAAAAAAAGCCCAGGACCAGATGGGTTTAGTGCAGAGCTCTATCAGACCTTCAAAGAAGACCTAATTCCTACTCTCCTCAAAGTATTCCACAAATTAGAAACAGAAGGTACTCTACCCAGTTCATTCTATGAAGTCACAATTGCTCTGATACCTAAACGACACAAAGATCCAACAAAGAAATAGAACTTCAGACCAATTTCCCTTATAAATATCGATGTAAAAATACTCAATAAAATCCTCGCAAACCAAATCCAAGAACACATCAAAAAGAACATCCATCATGACCAATTAGGCTTCATTCTGGGGATGCAGGGATTGTTTGATATATGGAAATCCATCTATGTAATTCACTATATAAACAAACTCAAAGACAAAAACCACATGATCATACACTTCGGTGTATATAACCAGAAGATGTTCCAACTGGTAACAAGGACACATGCTCCACTATGTTCATAGCCACCTTATTTATAATAGCCAGAAGCTGGAAAGAATGAAGATGTCCCTCAATAGAGGAATGGATACAGAAAATGTGGTACATTTACACAATAGAGTACTACTTAGCCATTAAAAACAATGAATTTATGAAATTCTTAGGCAAATGAATGTATCTCTTAGTGAGGTAACCCAATCACAAAAGAAGTCACTAGATATGCACTCACTGATAAGTGGATGTTAGTCCAGAAACTTAGAATGCCCAAGATACAGTTTGCAAAACACAAGAAAACGAAGAAGAAGGAAAACCAAAGTGTGGATACTTCATTCCTCCTTAGAATATGGAACAAAATGCCCATGAAAGTGTTACAGAGACAAAGTTTGGAGCTAAGATGAAAGGATGGACTATCCAGAGATTTCCCCACCCAGGGATTCATCCCATCATCAGCCACCAAACACAGATACTAATGCACATGCCAGCAAGATGTTCCTGAAGGGACCCTGATATTGCTATCTCTTGTGAGGCTATGCCAGTGCCTGGCAAACACAGAAGTGGATGCTCACAGTCGGCTATTGGATGGAACACAGGTTTCCTAATGGAGGAGTTAGAGAAAGTGTCCAAGGAGCTGAAGGGGTCTGCAACTCTATAGATGGAACAACATTATGAACTAACCAGTACCCCCAGAGCTCGTGTCTCTAGCTGCATATGTAGCAGAAGATGGCCTAGTCAGCCATCATTGGGAAGAAAGGCCCCTGGGTCTTGCCATCTATATATACCCCAGTACAGGGGAAGGCCAGGGCCAAGATATGAGTTGGTGGGTAGGGGAGCAGGGGCGGGGGGGGTTATGGAACTTTCAGAATAGCATTTGAAATGTAAATAAAGAAAATATCTAGCCAGGCACAGTGATGCACCAGCACTAGGGAGGTAGATGCTGGCGGATTTCTGAGTTTGAGGCCAGCCTGGTCTACAAAGTGAGTTCCAGGACAGCCAGGGCTATACAGAGAAACCCTGTCTTGAAAAATCAAAAAGAAAGAAAGAAAGAAAGAGAGAGAGAGAGAGAGAGAGAGAGAGAGAGAGAGAGAGAGAAGAGAAGAGAAGAGAAGAGAAGAGAAGAGAAGAGAAGAGAAGAGAAGAGAAGAGAAGAGAAGAGAAGAGAAGAGAAGAAAAGAAAAGAAAAGAAAAGAAAAGATCTAATAAAAAATAAAAAAAAGGAAAATTGCCCTAGGCACTTTCACATGGGAAAAAAAAAAGAAAGAAAATAGATGCATTATTGATGTGTGTATGTGATAAGTGTGGGCATATGTGTGCATGTCTGAAAACAACTTTATGGGTCTTTCCACCTTAAGTGCTCTTCTAGTGTAGAACTCAGCTTTGTCAGGTTTGTGCAACACTGCATAATGGAGTACTATGTGTTTGTTGGAGGAGGGGGCAAAAAAGATCATCAGGGTGATGTGTACCTAGTGATATAGGACACTGTGGGTGGAATCATTTAAATGCTAAGCTCTTGGTTCCTATTTAGAAAAGTAGTTATGTTGTATTTGTGGCATAGTGGGTTGTAAGGGTAATCATCCAATTCCTGGCTGGATTTGAGGGCTACTACATGAAAGGGGATACATATCCCTGGATATTGTAATCTGGATATTGTATATCTTGTAACCTGGATAAAGGCCAATCTATAGAAGGGAGGTCACACACCCTGGGGCAGGACTTAACAACTATTGTTATATTAAATATATATGTAACCATACTGCCTCCTAAATATCTATTTTTATACCTACAGTTTGCTTCTATCGTCCTTAGGGGGTTATTTTTGTAGAGGACATCTGTTACTACAGAGGCTCCTCAGTCACCAAAGTTCAGAGCATAACTAATAGTGGAACATCTCTATGACTCCACTGAAGACTCAGGAACACTGTGAAAGAAGTAGTAGAAACTTGGTAAGAGCAGAAGGGTGTGGAGAGTTCTGAAATGCTATATTCTGGATGTGACACGGCCACCGCAATGATGAATGTACAGCATTTTTGGCTGCCTGTATATGAGCTGTACAATAAAAAGGACATGAAAGTTAGAGGAGGAGATGTTAGGAAGTGGGTGTAGAAGTGGAAGGAGGATATGATCATAATTCACTATGCACATGCATGAAATTATTTTTTAAATAGAAAAAGAGCACATCTCTAAAGCTTAAAAGCTATCATTGACATATAAAAGAAAACACGTGATATTTTCTTTCTGGGTGTGGTTGATGTCACTCAGGAAGATTATTTCTAGCTGCATGCTTTTACCTGAAAATTTCATTTTTCTTAATAGCTGAATAATATTCCATTGTGTAAATGTGCCTGACTTTCATTATCCATTCTTCAGCTGATTGATACCTAGGCTCTTTCTAATTTCTAGCTATTATGAATAGAGCAGAAATGAATGTGGATGAGCAAGCATCTCTGCAGTAGGGTGGAGAGTCTTTGGGTATATGCCTAAGCATAGTAGAGCTGGATCTTATGGTGGGGCTATTTTTAGGTTCCCAGGGAGCTTCCACACAGATATCTGTAGTGGCTAGACAAGTTTGCACTCAGTCTGCACAGTATTGCTTTAACTTATGTTTTTAGGATGACCATTTGTTCAAAGTCATTTTAATATGTATTTCCCAGATGGCTGAGGATGCTGAACATTTTTAATTGTTTCTCAGCTATTGATTTTTTTCACCATTTAAGAATTCTGTTTAGTTTGCTACCTCATTTTTCAAATTGGGCTGAAGAAGAGGAGAAAGACTATTATCTAAATATATTCTATAAAAAGACTTTAAATGAAAAAAAAATATGGAAAGCAACGTCTCCTTCTATCTCTAAACCCTAATCTAACCCCTAAGTGTCCCGACCAATGCAGCTTTCATTAATTTTTCTCAATCATACTTCTGTTTCTGTATCCCAACTCCAAATCACCTCAGGAAGAATTTTTTCTCTATCCCAAATAACTTCTCTTTTCTATCTTTCATCATCTCCTCTTACTCACAGTCATGACAGTAGCATCCACATTGTACATCATTTATCTGTCTTTGGGGGCTAGATGCTCCTGAACTAGATCTCAAGTTATTCTCTGGAGTTCACATTTCTGCTTATATACAAACTTCTACCATTACAGTACCTTTGAAAAAGTTACACTTTCATAATTCTTATTCTAAAAGTAAAATAGGTTATAAGTTTTATAATCCAAATCCTCATTACCATTGGAGTAATCTTGACTCTTTGCATATCATTCATATGATACTGAGGTTGACACAGAAATGCCCTTTGTAGAATAAAAATCACTGAAATTCACAAAACATTCTCATATGTTACTATTAGTGTACAACAACATGTCTTTTTAATTTGTAAATATGTATCTGGTTATGTTGACCTCAAGACTTATAGACTTAATGTAATCATCTCCTTTAATTCATAGCACATAGCCTACATTATGGGCAATCACGTGTTACTGTATTTCAATCATTTGTCATCCCTATCTCCAATCCTATTTCTTCTCTGTCACAGGTATATTCATCCTAGTGGACTTAATATACATCCTTTTGAATGAATACCCCTGTATATTGTCTTAGATTTTCAGTGTTTTTGCATACAGAGTATACTACAAACATCATGTTTCAATTAGTATTTTGTATTTTAAATATTTATTCACATTAGTATGGGGAATTGCCATGTCCTGAATTGTTTGTACCCTCCTTAAATTTAGATGATAAAGCAGCATTGATTTCATATGTAGATACTCTAATCTGACGACTATTTTGGTACGAAGGCAGGTTATGTTGAAGTAACAAATACATAAATAGGGAAGCTGATTTAGAAATATTATACAGAATGGGTAGAAGCTAGGAGAGTTTTGAAACACATGCTAAAATATGGACATTGTGAGCGTTTCTGGTGTTATTCTGTTACAGGTATAAATAAGGAATATATACAAAGTGGAAAATAACAGACCTATATTGTGGTGCTTCGTGGAAGGTAGAATTTACAGGGTTGGTACTGGTTCCTTAGCTGGGGATATTTCTAAGTAAAATTGAAGGAATAGGTCTTTTTTTCTGGATACTTGTAATAAAATATCAAATGAGAGATTAATCGAGAAAATCATTAAACAAAAGTGAAGTAGAACTTGGATATTTGGAAAAGCCTCCATCGCTCTATAATCAAAAAATTAAAATCTTGTTCTGAACAGAATGTTAAGAGTATGTGTGAACAATAATTCAATAAAGAGATCATGAGTGTGACTCATGGGCTTAGTCAGCCATGTCAACAGAAGCAAGTAATAGAGATGAGGTTATGTCTCTAGAGACCCTACCAGTTTTAATAAAACAGGACCAAAGAGCTCCAATGGAAAGAAGAGAGGCTACCAGACTTAAGTAAATTTTATGAAGGATTCAGATATTTTCAGAACTGCTTCTTTCAAAAGGTGTGCGACTATTGTCTTAGTTTCATCCATACAAATGTCCCAAAATCTTGGAAACAGGATACTTGGAACACAGAAGAGAGTGTCCTCACCTAGTACATCCTTGAGGGCATTATCTCTACCAATAGAACTACTAAGGGCAAATGACCATCCCTGTGTGTCCAGAGGACAGATCATCATTTCCTTTTCTCCCTTAAGAATGGGACTGTTTGGGCCAGGCATGGTGGCACACACCTTTAATCCCAGCACTCGGGAGGCAGAGACAAGTGGATTTCTGAGTTCGAGGCCAGCCTGGTCTATAGAGTGAGTTCCAGGACAGCCAGGGCTACACAGAGAAACCCTGTCTTAAAAAAAAAATAAGGAGTATTCAAGCAGGATACACCATAACTCCTTGGTTGCATAGATTCATACTGAAGAGCCTCAGGATAAATTACATCCAAATATCAATCTTGTTAAATTCAGGTAATATTTTAGATGAAACAAAATTTTGCAGATTGTGTTAGAATGAGCCAAGAGGTTTTTTTGGTTTTTTGTTTTTGGTTTTTTGTTTGTTTGTTTGTTTTTTGAATAATGTGTAATTTACAAATGAAAAAGGTATGAATTTGTGGAATTTTTAAGTAAAATGATATGGATTGGAATCTGAGTTACTACAAAACTCACAAGTTGAAGCCTTAACTACCAGTATTGGTTGCTAAGGAAGTTTTAGAAAGGTGCCTCTGGGGATTCATTAAGGTTGAATGAGGTCACAGGGATAAGGCCCTCCTAATAAAAAATACAAAACTTGCTTCCCTCACTCACCCTCACCTAAATAACCCAATCATTCTGTCACTTTCATCTTGGACTTCTTAACTCTAGAAATATGGGGAAATTCAGTTCCACTTTTTAAGCCGTTCAGAGTATGGTATTTCATTTTGGCAGCCAGAGAAAACCAAGGTATCAGTCTAGACTGGATCTCTGGATTTAAATATTTCTAGTATATCCACATATCTCAGTTTACTTATGTGTTCCCCCGGAGATAGGAATCTAGTTTGATTTCCTTGCTGTAACAGTGATTTCATAAACATTATCATACATGGTCCCTAGTGAACCTATTCACTGTAAATTCAGTTATAAGGTTTACATGTAACTTTATTAAGCTCTTACAGATTGCTCCCCAGATGGACTCTAACTTAAACTCAATCAAATAGTAAACAATATGATTCCCTATCTCATCACCAGCTCATACTATTGTCTGACTTTCTTTTTGCTCTTGGAATATATGTTCAACATGAATGAATGTGGCCTTTCAAATCCATATACTTGTGTAATTGGATATGTTTCCACAGATACATATTTCCTATTATATATTTTCCCCTTCTCACTTGAGGATACATGAAATATTTATGTTTTATATGTTATTCATAACTCTATATTGAATATCTATTGGAAGCAGATCGCCATTATAATTAAGGAGAATAGAGCTGATAAATAAGACCAAAATAGTGATAGGAAAGTAATATGGAGAAAGGAAAAACCAAATATGAAAACGTTACCTCTATTTAATAGAACTATGAATGTTCTGGTAGCAAAACAAAAATTGGAAAGATGATTGATTTATTCAACAAATGATTTTGTTGAAACTTTATGGTTTCAATTTTTTTTTGGTCTCTTGGCTGAGTCTCAATATAGAAAATAAATATGGTTTTGAGAAAATAATCTAGCTAAATCAAGTCCCCAAAATACAACCATTTGAATACCACTAGAGAAAATATTGCTTGGTGCTGATTCATCTCACTAATCATCACAGCTAGAAAAAGCTTTTCAGACATTTGTTTTGGTTCAACAAATATTTTCAAGACATGTTGATTTTAAGAGTTTTTTTTTAAAATAACTTTTGTTTTGAACAGTAGGAAGCAGAATGCACAAAACAGTTTTAGAAATGTTTTCTTAAAACATTGTGTTGCTGAGTATTATTTAGAGAATTTAGATTTCCAAATATTGGCTCCAAAATGGATATGAAAAATGGCACTCCTCAGGCAAAGCCATAGATAGAGTAAAAGGATCAGCGATTGCCACAGGTGGAGAGGAATGAGTAATGTCTACACAGAACACCAGGGATTTTTTCAGACTTTGAAAATATCTGCTGTGTCAATGTGGGTTTATCATTTTAATAAACTTACCACTCTGGTGAAGAATGGAAATTAGAGGTAAGGGTGTGTGTGTATATTAGGGCGTATATGAATTTCCTATATTTCCTTGTTTAATTTACTATGAAATGAAAACTTCTTCAAAATTTTCTTTATTTTCAAAATCCCTTTTCATTTCTTGGTGACAACTGTATCCTTCCAGGGCTGTGCTGAAGTCACAGTAACATAGCTTCTATGCAATGACTGGTCAGGTTCCAAGCTTGGAGCTTGGGTCACACTGGATGTTAAGCCTTATGGACAAGAAGAGGTCACGTTTGGAGGGCTGGAATTCTTTAGTTCAAGGGTCCCAGGATTTTCCTGGATGACTCCTAGGGAAATGCTGAGAGATCCCTGATGAGGTAGCTCCCTGTGTTTCAATGGTCACCTCAGAAACTCTGTAACCAGTTCAGCTGGTGAAGGAGAGGAGACAAGCCCTTATCAAATTGTGTGACCAGTACCTCTGGATCTTTATAAACCTGGTATCCCAAAGCAGAAAACCTCCTTTGACAAATAATATTGGTCCATTGTGTAATATCCCTCGTCTTCTACACATGTTGCACCCAGTGTTCTTAGAAATCGTGTGTGTAGGTAATAGTATTATTACCAATTTACATATGAACAGACTGATCCTCAAGGTAGCACACCATGCAAATGGGGAAATGACTCAGAAACCAAGTTATTTGCCTCTCAGCACCAGGATTAGTAATTTATATTATTATATTCACCACACTAATAATATCTTATAGACACTTTTTTGTGAATGCAGTGCAAGCTAGGGATGAACCCATATTAGGCAAGCAATCTACCCCAGAGCTACAGTTGTAACCGTAGTGTTTTATATTTTTATTGTCCTTTACCACTTAACACTATATAGCCTGTTCCACTAATTGGGCCATTAGCCCTATAAGGGAATGAGCCACCACTTGTACTTCTCTTATGCCCCAGTAGTGCTTAGCACACTTGAAGGGGAAGGACTGGAAATCAACGGACATTCATTTGCTATATTCTATGCCGCATGGGGTATCTGAGGTATTTTTGTTGTTTTCTTTTCTCCCTTGGGTTTTTGTTTGTTTGCTTTCGTGTGTTGAGGCAGAGTCTTACTTGCATTGTGGTCCATGCTGGCCTGGAACTCACAAATATCCCCCTGTTGTTGCCTCTGGAATGTGAGGATCAGAGGTCTGTGCCGCCACTCCAGGCTATCCTACAAATTTTCCAGCTTTGTCTTTCTAAATCTACATCTGTACAAGTACTATTGCTGTTCCTGTTATAAAGCAAAGAAACTGTGGTTTAATGATTTGAAATTACTTGCAAATTCTATTTGCATGAAGATTAAATCCTGACTAAATTGTTCCATAGCATTGACTGGGCAAAGGTATCCTTGACTTTCTTCTCCAACAAATGGACACATGAATGTACATATCTGGAAAGCTTTATCCTGTTGTTCACTTCAATTTTGTATACACTTCTGTTTCTAAGATGTATTTAAATTAAGGGCAAATGAAACAAAAAAAATGACAGGTTCAGAGCGCCACAATTAGTAAATGGTAGGGATGAAATGTGAATCCAGATCTATAAGCACACATTCTCTTCCCAAATACTAAGCTCTTCTCACTTTTGCCATTTTTGTTAGTAACAGCTTGGTCCTCCTCCAGATCAGTTTCACTTTTCCTAGCTTCTCTAGCTGATCCTGATCTGATAGAAGAGAATCCATACGATATATACTCTCTAAACACTCTCCACATCCCTCTTTCAACACATGAGTTTTCTTTTAATCAAGGGACCACATTTTAATCCACAAATTGATAGTAATTTAAACAGGGGCATTCATCAAGAGGACTTTAGTAATTAAGAGCTGGTAATGTTGAAATAATTTTTCTGCTTACCTTTTTTTATTTTTTATTAGATATTTTCTTTATTTTCATTTCAAATTCTATCCTGAAAGTTCCCTATACTCTACCCCCCACCCCTGCGCCCCTACCCACTGACTCCCACTTCTTGGCCTTGGCATTCCTCTGTACTGGGGCATATATAGTTTGCAAGACCAAGGGCTGTATTTTCCCAATGATGGCAAGGATGTGGAGAAAGAGGAACACTCCTCCATTGCTGGTGAGATTGCAAGCTTGTACAACCACTTTGGAAATCAGCCTGGCAGTTCCTCAGAAAACTGGACATAGTACTGCTTACCATTTAATGACCGGAGTGTTTTGTCACCATTCATGGGAAGCGATAATAAACAGCTTCAATTTAGTTAATCCATTCAATCACACCAGTTTTATTGGTCAACTCTTTGGGCAAAGTCATTGTATTGGGTCTATGGGCAGCTGTACAGATGGCCCTATTAGCATCTCTGAATGGTTCTCATTAGTTGAGTTGAGGAGACAGATGTGCACACATGTCTGTGCTTTGCCTGAAAATGGGATGCTGGTAATCAGGAGGAGATACTGAATTCTCTGGTGGGAAAATAAAAATATCAGGAAAGCCTCCCAGAGGGCATAGTTGGAAGCAAGATGTGAAAACTGAGAGTTAAACTGCATAAAATCCTCAGACTCGCCCCTTATTTCTCCACTCCATTCTTCTCCCCTACCCTGTATCCACATTATCCACAAGCCTGTTGCTCTCTATTTTAAAGATAAACTGATGCAACCACCCCCACCCACTTCCACCACTAACACTGAGGAATGAATTTCATTCATCACCTGGCCTACTACAGGAGCATTCTAACTGGATTCTCTCCTAATCTTGCCTCCAGGACTTTCTTCACCAGTGTTCACAAATCTATTAAAAACATAAATCAATTGTTGCCACTTACCTGCTTAAACGTCTTCTGTTGGCTTTTCATTTCACTTAGAATAGCGTCTTAGCTCCCTACCAGGGACTCCACAGTCCTGCACAGTCTGCTCCCTGCCTTGCTCACCTCATCTCCATTTCCTTCCTCAACATGCTTTAGGTACATCATTCTCCTTCCTATTCCAGGAATCTTTTTGTGCACATTCTGTGCATTAAAGTACCTGCGATTTTAGTTCCATCTTCTTGGAATGCCTCAACAGTTACCTGTTCAGGCTTAGTCTGTGTGTCACCTCCTTCAGAGAGATTCTCTCTGAAGTGGTCAGATAAAATAGGAATCTGCTCTATATCCTCTACCTTTCTTGCCCTGCCTAATTTTTCTAATTCTGATTTATCATGGCTTGGCATTTGTTTCAATAACTTTTCTATCAACTGGTAAGACTAAATTGTCCACTAAAACGTAGGCTAAATCAGATTCGTGGAGTTTTGCCTGTCTAGTTCACTAAAAAAAAAAAAAAAATCTAAATTCTGGAATAGTGATTTTTCTCATACTAGTTGACCAGGAAACAACTGCAAAATGTGCAGGCAGAGATGGAAGGGGATTTATATTTCTAGGGAACAGATAACTCGTGCATTCAACACTGTGCAGTGTGCTAGGCTAAAAGTATATCAGAAAAGTACACCAAGTTCTACAAAAATTCCCAGTTTAATAAACAAGCAATTAGAAGCTGTAGGATAAGTTCATTGACATAAGCTAACACTGTGGACTATGGGAGGGCAGGAGAGAACCACCCTATAGTGATTAGCACAGTGACTGGCCTGTGATATTGATTTGTTCCTGTCTCCATCTATCACACATTTATTGAGCACTTCTTTTATATAAAAAAAGAAAACCCATGGTACTTGGCACAGAGAAGTATCCAATTAACAAGATGACTCAGTGTCTGTTCTTGCAAGGCTCATAGTCAAGTATAGAAGACACATGATCAACATTGGAGTGTAGGAAGACAAAGGTGAAGGATGGTAAATGGAATAGAGCAAGAAATTGGCAGTAAAGAAGCCTGAGAAGAGACTAGTGCAGTAGTGTCACCACAGAGGTAACAGCTGGTCTGGGACAGGGGAATTGGTCAAGTAATATGTGGTTATGTCTCATCAAAGTGCTTTAAACTGCCCTGAAGAACCCCATTATCAGGCCTTTCGCTCTAAGTCCACTCCCATCAATGTGCATGGTGTCTTCTCATTCAGGGCTCTTCATGAATACTTCCCAATATTTCATGAGGCCTTTGACACCAGCATATTTCACCATACAAGTGAAATTTCCCATTGGAAAGAAAAAAATGGGGTGTTGGAGGCATTTTCCCCTATTGCAAGGTGGAACTACATTAGCCCTGTGAATAATGAATTGGAGGAGTAATGGAAGATATATGGAAGGCAAAAAGGAACCAAAGGATGTGTGAGATGGAGATGACCCCTCCCAGAGTCAGCCAACTGGACTAAGAGATCCAGACCAAGAGCTGAGTTTCCAGCGGCCCATTCCACTTCAGCTGACTTATTTAGACATTACTTTATTTATACCCCTGCCTCATTCCACACTGCCTTCTGATCTGATCTGTTGATCCCCTCTTCTCCCCTTACCCTTTCAAATGAAAGGTCATCAAGATAGATTTCCTTGGGGGCCCAGCCTACACCTGTTCCTTGCACGTGCTCTAATGGGAAAGTGGCCAAAGACTAAATACAAGCACTTCTTCTTTAGGGAGGAAATTGAGACACAGAGAAGTTAACGAAACAGCTCAAGGTCACAGAGCTAATAAGTAGCTAAATCCTGTTTTAACCTGGATGCAAGCTTGGGTCTTCTGGTAGTCCTACTGTGAGCACAACATTTTCTTATTGCTGTGAGGACAGGAACTCACTTTCCAGTGGAAACTTTTCTTAAATGGAGAATTGCATGTAGTTGAAAGAAGAAGGAAAGAGAAAGAAAGGAAGAAAGAAAGAAAGAAAGAAAGAAAGAAAGAAAGAAAGAAAGAAAGAAAGAAAGAAAGAAAGAAAGAAAGAAAGAAAGAAAGAAGGAAGGAAGGAAGGAAGGAGGGAGGAAAGGAAGGAAGAAGAAAAGAAAATCCCTTATTTAAGCAGTATGTCATTCAATTTTACAAGAAGCTAAGCTTACAAGGGGAAGGGTGTGGGAAAGAGGTGGATGATACATGACTATGTAGTGGTTTCTGTCAACTCTACATGCACCAATGCAGATTCACACAGTACATATTTACCTACCCTTCAGTTGCCCATTAGATGAGGCTCATTATCAGTTCAAAGAGTAATTGTTTGGGGTTGCAGCTGCCATGTGCAGCCTGATAGCAGTGGTCTGCAGAGTCTAAAACTGAGTGAGGGGTGACATCAGTATTTTCTCCTCCTCCTGTTCAGCTGTAAGCCACAGCCCCTGTTTGTCTCTGTCACACTTTGAACATTTATTGGTCACTTTCTGTTGCTATGTTCATTGCCACACCTTTTCTCTGCCATTTCTCTATTTCTCTTATCTAACGTTTCCCTCTGTCTCTCTGTTCTCTTTCTCCCCCCTCCTCCCCCTTCCCCTCCCACTCTCCTCTGACCCTCTCCTTTTCTTCCTTCTCTCTCTACTCCTCCCCCCTCCTTCCCCCAGAAGCTCTCAAAGACTCTTCTGAGCTGATCAGCTAGCACTGCCTTGGTCTTTGCCCTGAAGCACCTCCTCCCAGGACTCAGGCATAGGTCTGAGCGCATATCAACAATCCATTTCCCCTGCCTTGGGTCACCCATTGACTGTAGCAAACACAAAGCTATTCTTAAGTCTAACTCCTCTTCTTGGGAGTTAGGATCACTTGTGGCAGCTAGAAAGGAAGGGTACCACCAAAAATCTAATGAACACTGGTGCCTACAGAGGTCTCTCCTGCTGGGTCCCCAATATATCATACATCATATATATATACCTTAGAGGCTGACTGTTCATGGACAGGCACTAGGATGATTATGAGCAAAGGTTGCTGGTCTAGTTAAAATGGCACCTTTCACTTCAGCCTTCTTGCTATCATCCTTCCTCCAGTTTACCCTTGCACTAGATGCTATTCCTAGACACCTTTACTACATCTGTAAGATTGTGGTGGGTCCCCCCCACACACACCCCGGTTTAGACAGTAGGCTCCAGGGGCTAATGTGTGTTTATTGCTCTTTCAACTTTTATATCCTCAGTGCCTAACACAGTGTTTGGCAAAAAGTGACCATATAAACAACATACTTTTAATGAGAAAAATCAGCAAATGAACCAATAATGTGTACTTTAAGCTTCAGTGCTCTCATAAAATGATGACAATACCGACTATCTTCTAGGACTTTTAGATATATTGAAATATGGAATCGTATATAAAGTGTTATCAACAGATGTGAAAGAGATGTAAAAGCTTTACAGTGTTGTTAGGTGGAAATTAAGATGACACACATAGACCTAACTAGCACAGTAGCTGACACAGAGAGGCCCTTGGTAAATAAATACCCATGTCTTTACCACAGGGGTACAGGCAACCAGCTGAAAAGTGAGGCCCCCTCCTAACTGCCACCCAGAATGGCAACCTGTGCCTTCTGCTCACCGCCCTCAGCAGTTTTAAGTGGGTGGACACTTAGTCTATAATCCCCAAGGCTCCCCGCACCCCCGCCTGGTCTTCAGCCCCTGCTCAGCCTTTTCTGCTAATTAGATGAGTAAGGGTGTTTACTGTCTCTGGCTGGGCAGCTGACGGATGGTTGAGGCTGCAGATCATTAACCTTTCCCAGGTTCCCAAATGTTCTCATTAAGGAGCACTGTCCTATGTCTTTTTCCAGCCCCGAGCTGAGGGCTGCAAAGCTGTCTGTCACAGGAAACAAGTGCTGGGTGGGGGACGACGACGTGACTGCAGCAGTTCTGGGCAGAGTTCACTATAGCCTCAGGATTCCTTCTGCTCTTTTCACCCATACCAATTCTTTTCAAAAGCCACCACTTTTGTGGAGACATATGCTTGTGGAAACCCTAGCCCTATGGAGAGAACAGCACCCCCTCCCTATTCTTTTATACATCGCTAGTATGTAAACATAGATTTGGATCTTTACAGGCTGCTCTGAAAAATCTCACAACTCCAGGACAGAAGTAATAGAGCCCCAGGCCAACTTAGGCTCAGGTTTAGCCTGACTTTGCTGTTAATTTGCACTCTAACTTTTGGGCAAACTACCTGGCCTCCCTCTACTCTGTTTCCCCAACTCTGGGGATAGGCTTCTTTGTTCTTTAATGACTCCTCCACCTCTTCAGATCTCTGTTTCAGAGACAGGGACTGTAACAAATTGTTAGTAAGACAGAGCTCAGGAGATCTAGATCACAAAAGGGGACCTTCCCCCCCCCCACCACCACCTGTCAATCTCGGTTCTGTGGAAGAGAATTCTTTATTCCCTAAATAAAGAACTCTTGGTCTGCCAGAGGTATACACTCTGGTGCATGGTGAAGCTGAAGAAATGAATGAATCAGCTTGGTTAAAGACTCATGGCAGGCAAATGTATCTGACTACTTCTGAGTCTGAATGAACTGCCTCCCCTGCTGGACTTAGTTTCTTTACTTCTAGAGTAGGAGTAAATAACACTTAGAGTGACTTGGGACATTATAGGAGATAATAGATAGAAAATTCTTAGCTTACAGTTTGCATTTTAAAAAAGGGTGTCAGGCCATATCCTACTTTATCTTAAAGGTTCTCTCCTCACTGAAATTGGGGGTGGGGGGAGATTTCACATGGCTTCATCCAGCTTTTTCCCTTTATTCAGATAGCCACTGATATTTGTGTTACCTCCTTGAAGAGCTACCCAATAAAGGTCCATATGACATGCCTGCAGGTTCCTGCCTGTTGAATCCTGTCTGTATCTTTGATCATCTTTTATATTCCTTAATCACCCCTTTTTTAAAAAAAAACTTTTTGAGATTGTACTTTAATTACAACATTTTCCCTTCCATATCCTCCTTCCAAACCCTCCCATATATTCTGCCCCATTCCTCTTCAAATTTATTGCTCCTTTTTCTTTACTAATTGTTATTGAATGTGTATATGTATATGTATATACACATATTCCTAACTATGACCTGTTGAGCCTATACAATGTCCCTTGTGGGAATGATTTCAAGGCTGACAATTTGGTGGTGGACCACCAATTGGTGTGCTCTTCCCAGCTCTCCTCAGTTGCCTGTAGTTTTTTGTGTAGGGTTGACACCTTGAATATGTCCACAAGGGAATATGCCACTCTTAATTTATTCTTCCTATCTAAGTTTTCTTCATTTTAGCACATTATACTATACCTACCATAAACCCCAAAGCAATGAGTCATATCCTCTCTCCTTACCACTTATGTAGACCATGGAAACTCTCCACAGTATTTCATATTCAAACTATATCCAGTTCTCACTCTCCTTAGTCTTAATGTCAAAGGTCTACTCCAAACCATCAAAATGTAAAGAGGATAGACTTGTAAATTAGTATTTTTAGCTGAGCAGTGGTAGCACACACTTTTGACCCCAGTATTCAGGAGGCAGAGGCAGGTGGATCTCTGTTCAAGGCCAGGCTGGTCTAAAGAGTGAGTTAGAGGATAGCCGGGACTACACAGGAAACCCTGTATTAAAAAAACAAAAAACAAAAAAAACAGCATTTATATTATTTCTTTTAAGTGTTTTACAAATTCAAACATGTATATCCTATACTGTGAACATATTCAGCTCCCATAACCCTCTCTTACCCACTCCCTTATGAAGTTAACAATTTTAAAGGTATTCAGGTGAATCTAGAATGTAGTCAAGAATAAGAGCCACAGCTCTAGGTAGCCAACATGATGTTTTCAAAATATAAATCACATTCTAACTTTCTCTTTGTAACCTTTCTATTGGATTGATTGTATTTAGAATAAACTTCAAGCTCTTTCCTATGTCTTATAGCAAGGTGGCTTAGATCCAGTTTCTATTGCTATGATAAAACACCATTAACAAAACAAACTGGGGAGAAAGGGGTGTATATCTTACAGCTTGTAGTTCATTATCCATTGAAGTCCAGGGGGAAATTCAGGCAGGAACCTGCAGGCATGAACTGAAGCAGAGTCCATAGAGGGGTGTTGCTAACTCAATTGCTCCTCGTGGCTTGCTCAACCTTTTTTCTTAGAGCACCCAGGACCACCATCCCAGGCACAGCAGTATCCACAGTGAGCTGAACCCCCCCCATAAGCTTGCCCATGGGCCAATCTAGTGGGAGCAGTTTCTCAGTTGAGGTTTCCTCTTCCTAAATAACTCTAGCTTGTGTCAAGTTGACATCAAGCTAGACAGCACAGGGGACTTTTGATTTTTTTAACTCATTTCTACCAGAGAAAATTTTACTTAACCTTGTGTATATCCATATATACAGTAGATATATGAGAAAATTTTATTTAACCATATATATATATATATATATATATATATATATATATCAATTTATAAACTATACAAATAAAATATTTACTGATAATGAAATTCTTTGGTATACATATAATTTTACCATTGAGCAAACATGAAAGCAAATTTGCATACTGATGTTGTCAATATGCTTGTTTATTTTTATAAAGATTTAAAGCTTGGCTGAATATTGGATACTCCAGGACATAAAGCATCATTAACCTACTTTATGATGGAACAATATTGTAATATTATAACCATCAATGTTGTTTCACATAAATATGTAGTACAAAATAGCAAAAAGATGGTTAGGTAAATCTGATCAGTGCTGAGAGAAGTCAGATGCCAACTGATTTTCAAAAATCTAGCAGAGTTGAGTGCCTGTTAGCAATGAAAATTACTGGTCCTCATGCAGATCTATTAAATCACAATCCATGAACAAGGAGTCCAGACATCTGTGTTTTAACAAGCCCTTGATGAATCTGGACAAGTGTTCATGTCTTACAAGAGTATTGACTAGTAAGGAGCAAGGGAAGACCCTGTGGAATTCTTGAAGTGTTCCATGGCATCTAAGACAATATATGGTAAACAAAATAGGGAAACAAATTCTGAAAGTAGACAAGTTAATCAGGGTGTGCTAACAACACATGGAATAGCCAAGAGAAGTGAAGCGGCAGTAGTGAGGGGTGGAAGACGGTAGCCCCAACTGGTGCTAATACCATTTTCAAAGCTGGTACTTTCCACTGTAGTCAAGCTGCTTCATTTATCTGGAGACTCTACCATTAAGCTTGGGAAATGACCACCCCCACGCCCCCCCCCCCCACACACACTGTAGTGTCTAACTATGGGGTTTGGTTACTGACCTTTCTGCCTTTGAAACTTTCTGCCCAATTAATAAAAATGCTCATCTCTTTAATGGATTGAGCCAATCCTGTTCCAAAAGCCATTTCATTTGGCTGTAGCTTTGGGTGGTATTGGGGGTGGAACTAAATGGTCTCACTAAGTTTGCCAGAGTCATCATTTTCCTGTACATTCCATCAGTCCACTTACTTTAAGAGCCTGTAAGGAAGATGAAGCACCCAACTTTGTGCTATGTCCAAGACTTGGTTCATAGCCCTGCTGACACCGACCTGGGAGCTGGCCCAGTAATATTACAGACAAACTGAACAGGTTAGCTGCCAATCTGTATTGATAAGAGCACAGAAGTTCCTAAAATTCAAATTTAAAGAATGTTAGAGGGTTTCTGTTCAGTCATCTTACTCAGTTCATGTAGAAACTGAAGCCAATGGCCACACAAATTAGTAGCTCCCAGGAAGGGTGACAATAAGTGCTCTGGCTTTATCAACCCTGTTTCTCCCAAGAAAGACCATAAAGAAAAGTAAGTAGCTGATGTTCCATCTTCTATCTCCACTCTTTACTCAACCAAATCACTTCTTAAAATAGTGGATCTGTGATAGGATTGTGTGTTCTTACTGAAAATGCACTTCATTCTCAGATGAGTAGCTTATATCTACAGGCTGGAGATTTAAAGTTGCCAGCCTCAGGGGTCCAAAGAGGCAGCTCATGCTGGAAAATGGCCTAGACCTTCCCAGCACTGTGTTCAGTTGGCACATGGCCCTGAAGTTTGAACTATGTACTCTTAGATTTCATTCTCTGGTTTATCTGTGCCCTATGCTAATACGCCATACTTGTCTGCCCTGCCATAGGAGAGACATCTTTCCTATATAAAGAAATCTATTCTGACAAGTGACAAAGAATATATAGATCACTAGGCAATTGATAGATTTAAAGACAGACAGACACACATGGACTCGTAGTTGCAGCTCCACCACTTCCTAATCCTGATATATTAGTCAGATCATTACTCTGACCCCAGTTGTACCCAACTATATAGAGACAGTATAGGTCATTTTCAGAATTGTCCAGATTGAGTATTACCCATCTTGAGTTATATGCATTGCAAGGTATAAAGTAAGCAGTTACTAAATGATAGTCATTATTTTTGTCAGGTGAATAATCTAGAGTAAGTTCTTTGTCCTGTCCAGCCATTAGGATCCTTATCATACTTCAACTGGAGTTGAAAATATCCACTTGATACCATTGTTATAATGATTAAACAAGATTATGATTGTAAGTTACCTACCATAGGACTTAGCACATTACCATCACCCAATACCAGTTTTTCTATGAGTTACAACCAGAGACAACATACCCTGAGGTTAGCACAGAACACCTGAGTCCCTAGATTTCCCCAAAGCAGGGTCTTGACATTCAATTAGAAGAGCTGATAACTGCAGCCCCATTGACATTGGGTTATTTATCTTAAAGACAGGAAGCTGATCAGAGCTTGCTATGAGATTTTATCTAATAACACCAGATTATTCAACACCAGTTCTTATCACCTTGATTTTCTACATTTCTCAGGTTCTCTGAAAGAGCATGCCTGTGTGGTTTGGAACTAACCAGAGAAAGAGGAAGAGTATAGTTGGCCCCACAGCTTGACCACAGCTGGGCACCTTGATTCTACTGCTTTGACAAAGGCAGCTTAGCCTGACCACTGCAGGGAGATGGGTAGCACTCAGGTCAGTGGCATAAGTGGATATGTCCTTAGACAGTGTTTAGATAACAAGAGAATTGGTAGACATGGGTCACTGATACACACAATGAGGACATAGACACAGCATCAAAATGTCCTCTTGGTGGATACAGGAAAGACTTCCCAGGGAAGAGTGCATTTGAGCCCGACTTTGGAAAAGAGGTTCAACAGGAGAGAGCAAAGAAAGAAAACAGCACATACAAAAAGTGTGGAAAGTAAAATAGCATGCTATGATGGGAACCAGCATCAATAAGGCTTGAGTTCACCATTAGAGGCAGAAACACAGGCTGAGGTAGGAAAAACATAGTGAGTTTCCTTGCAGTACAAAATTAAGAGAGTAGACATGGAAACTGGGAGACCTGAAGATGCTATTCAGGGATAGATTATTTGCCTAGCATACACACACGATTCTAAGTTTAATCAGTACAAGTACTGGGGGTGGGAGGAAGCAGTTTAACTTTGGGATTGGGGTATAGCTCAGCACTAAAATGATGTGCTAACATGCAAGAGACCAGGTGTTCAAATCCCAGAACCAGTGCAGGGGACTGAGGAGCCACTGAAAAGTTTTAAACTGGCACCCATAGGAAGACCAGCAGTCTCAACTAACCCGGACCCAAGGAGCTTCCAGAGACTGAGCCACCAACCAGGCAGCAAACATGGGCTGGTCTGAGGACCTGGCACATATGTAGCAGAGGACTGCTTGGTCTGGCCTCAGTGGGAGAAGATGCACCTAACCCCTGAGAGACTTGATGCCCCAGGGAAGGGAGTGGCCTGGTGGGGGGAAGCAACCTCTATGAGGTAAGAAGTAGGAAGAATGGGTTGAGAAACAGTGGGAGGGGGGAATCGAGATGGAGAGGCAACGATGGGAATGTAAATTAAATAGATAGATAGATAGATAGATAGATAGATAGATAGATAGATAGATAGATAGATAGACAGATAGATAGATATAGAGAGATAGACAAACAAACAAACAAATAACTGACAACTGACAGTGCTTGATCTGCTAGTCAGCTTCATATGACAGAAATCTTGTACTGTGGAAAAATTGTTGCAGAAGATGTAAACACACTCAAAACAATGAGGGGGCCATTGTAATAGTCTGGATGAAAACAAGGACCTAGAGAGGAGAGGAGAGGAGACATGGAGCCAAGGGGATAAGGAAGAGAAACTAGAATGTGATTATCTATTTAGTTCAGTGGTTGAACAAAAATTAGGGGGAGTGAGGAGGACTCTGAAGTTGGAGTTTAAGAAACTAGGTTAAAGGTGATGTTGGAAACTGAGGTAAGGAACATAGGATGAAGAAGTAATGCATTATGGAAAATTTTCCTTTGTTTGTTTTGTTTTGGGGCATTAGGGATTAAACTCAGGTCCCTGTAAATAGTAGGCAAGGGTGCTGTCACTGTGCATATCACTGGGTTATGATAAAGGGTATCTAGATGGAAATGGCAAAGGATTTTCTTCATGCTAAGGATGGCATATTATTATTTACAAATTCAATCCTTAAAACAATGCTCTGAGGCTCTATACTTACTCCCATTACATAAATGAGGAAAGGAAGGAAGATTGACATGCCAAGACTAGTCTCATTCCACACTTCTGTACCAGGAGACAAAGCCTTAAGAAGAGTTTACTACAGAGCCTTTACATCCATCCTAGGGTCATTGCCCCCTAAGTGCAGCCTCAGAGCCTGAATTGTTGCTGTGGCAATTTCCAAAGTAATTTCCTAGGATGCCATTGGAGATGACCTTTGGAGATTTATCTAAGGGAGTGTATTTCCAGCCTAGGACATTCGGAGCCACGTGTCTCCAAACAAGAGAGAAGACCCTCACATGGTCTGCTACCTGATCTAGATCACCAGGGCTTCCTGAGCAGACACCCCACCAGTGAAAAAAGGTGTGCAGGTATGACGAACTTTTAGTACCCAGACGAAGTACATCAGGAAAAACTTTTAAACTGCAGCATTTTGGCCTTTTATCTTTTCCCAGTCTTGGATACTTCTCCATACAAGAGATAACCTTTCAACGATTACTCCCAGAATGGTGTTTCTCACTTACATTCCTTATCTGCCTCCTATCGACCACTTCTATCCTCGGGGGTTTTTCAAAGTCACTCTTAGACCTTGGTGGTTTTAATTAAACAAGTGGTTCGGTGCCATCAGCCTCCCTCCATCAATTTATTAGTCATTTCCTTCTTGTGCTCATTAATGAACATACTTAATAACACTGTTTCCATCCCCAAGTCTCCAGAGCCCTCCCCAGCCCTCCCCACAATGCCTTTCTCCTTGCCAGGAACTGCTGGACATTCGTCCCTTGACCCCTTTCTTCTGTACCAGCTTGAAATCCATAAATATGAGCTTACTCTCCAGGGTTAGTGAGAAATCTCTGGGTACATGTGTAGGCATGGGAATGCATATGCATGCGGAGAGGGGCAGAAGGGGGATCCTGACAGAAGACACAGAGAAGCAACATGGAAATGGAAGCTAACGAAAACATTTTCTTTAATTGAGTTTTTACCCACAGGACTTCTGAAAGACCAGTCAGCTGCATATGCTGTTTATTATTGCCTCCCTTATCCTCAATGCACTCTCCTTACTCCCCCTGTGCCTCCTCCATCCCCAAACCATGAATCAAAGACTTATAAAAAGACATGAGTGGGAGGGACCTTAAAGATCCACTGTAGCTCATATTCCTAATTGTAAAGACAAGGCCCAAAGGTTACCCAGTAATTGCTCACCTGGGGTCAACATAGGCGTTCCTTCTCCAGCTTCTCCAGTGGAAGTCCTCTCTACACAGCTCTGAGAGGTGGTAGGGAGTGAAGAGGATAGAATCGGGATCCTGGTTCTTTAGGTTCAGAACTTAGCTCTGAAAGTCAGTTGTGTTTCTTTGTTGGGGCTGGTATAACAAGTCACCACAAACTGGCTGGATTAAATCAATGGGAGGTTATTTTTCCCACTGGTCAAGAAACCAGAGGTAGAAATCAAGGGATATGGAGGATGAGGTGGTTTTGGAGGCTCAATGGAAGAAACTTTCCTCTGTCTTCCTCTGAACCCCTACTGGCTAATCTGCAAGTTTTGCACTGCTTGCCACACAGACATGGAGCTCTATTCTGCATCTCCATCTTCACACCACCTTCCCCTTGGTGTCTCTGAGCATCCATACTCCTTTGCTGTGATGCAGGATTCTGTGTCTACACTAAGGATTTCAAGACTCCTAGGTAATTTCATCTTCAAAGACTCTTATTTTCCAATGAAGTCATAGTGTGAGGTTGTGGGTGGACATGAGTTTTCAGGCATGCTATCCAACTTACCACAATCATGACACATCTTCCCTCTCAGTTTAATGGAGATGATATTCCTTATCTTCCTTATGATGAGGTTCACAAGATGAGATAAGCTAACAGATGGCAAAGCATTCAAAACAATGCCTGGCATGTAGCATGCACAACACTGACATTTTAGCTGCACTCAGCCTTCAGCTCCATGCAGAAATCTGTCTCTAGTCTTTCCTTTTCTTTCTTTTTAAACCATATGCCTTAGATTGAGAACAATGTTTGACACATAGTAGGGACCAGGCAAAAATGTGTGAAATGGACACATAGGGATGTTTAGGAATCACCAAGAAAAGCCATTCTCCACACATTCTTCCAGTGGCAGAGCTACAATTTTTCCAGCTCCTCGGGAGAACAAAGGAAATAGTGCGGAGGTTGCTGAAGCACAGAGGGTCAGGGCTTATCAACAATATTGGTGGAGGGCATTCCTAAGCCACACAGAGCTCACAAAGACCGTGGATATATTAGACTCACTTATCTCTGTGGATGCGAATACACCAATCAGGGTGGGAAGAAAGAGGGAGACGGTAGGCAAGCAGGCACCAGCTGCTGGTTGACCCGGTCAGTGAGTGCCAACAGATCTCTAAATACATCCTCCTAAAGGGTTCTGGGGACATTGCTAGCGGGGCTAAAAGAAACAGTCATGAAGTTCCTGATGGTTTCTCTCTTCAATTGGATATTGTCGCCCAAAGGATGCCCTTACTAGGAAAAGTGCCTGGCAGGGGCTGAGCCAGCTGCCCAGCTGTCTTGAAGGGCTCAGTTACGTTTCCCTGCCTCCCTACTGGGGAGGGATTTGCTTCTAGAGTTTGTGTGGAAGAAGCTTCTCTCTCTCTCTCTCACTCTCTCTCTCTCTCTCTCTCTCTCTCTCTCTCTCTCTCTCTCTCTGTGTGTGTGTGTGTGTGTGTGTGTGTATCCGTGTGTGTCTGTGTATGCATGCATACGTGTGCACATGAGTGCTTGCACACTCTCGAGTGTGAGGGGGTGAAATGTACATATGTCTCAGTGTGTGGTGTATATGTACCAGTTGGTTTGGAGAAGAGTTCTTCTCTGGGGCAGGAACACGTAATCTAGCCCTTCCTCTAAGAACAGCTTCAGCAGGAGAGCTGGAATCCAAAATTAGCCTGAATACGTAAGGGTGTGCACATCAGGCACCCAGCCAGGATAGATACCGGGGAGAGGCACCAAGGAACCTCCAACTGGGTCACCCTTACTGAGAATGCCGGTTTATGGAGCCTTCCCTTATTGTCATCCCCAGGACCATGTAATGTGATACGGACCAACTGAGAGACAGTAGCTGGAATTTGGAGCTCAGCATATAATGCGATTCGGTTGTTGGCTAGGACAAGGGCTCCTAAACAGCAAACATTTGCTGAACCTGTACTAGGTGCCAGGCACTGTATTAAACTCTTTAGAAACGTTGACTTGTTTCTCAGTTCTTAACAGCACCCCCTCTTTTCCAGTAAAATGTTGAAGTTATATGGAACAAAACCTTTTAAGTATTAGGAGCCAAAATAGAATCCACTCCCTTAAACATTAAGCTATACTGTCTTCAGAATCTGATGAAAGTTAGAAGTTTGGTGTTCAGACGAACTTGGGGGTTTTGTTTACCTCAGTTCCGTTTCAACCTAGGTTTCCATTTTGATGTTTTGCTGCAGCAATAAAGTAAGGATTTTATGTAAGGTTGCGCCCCCTTGTGGATAGAGTGGTACAGCAAGTAAATAAGGGATTATTATTATTATTATTAGCTTCGTTTTATTGTTTGTTGTTGTTGTTGTTGTTGATTTCTTCCACATCTCTGTGCTGCAAGTGCTTGGTTGGGTCCAGGGCCCTTGTTGCATCCTAGAGGATGTGCAGTCCCAGAAGGGATGAGTCCCTAGCATGAATCTAACTACAGACAGGGGTCTGAGGCAGCTAACGTGCTTTAAAACCGATGATGCAAAAAAAAAAAAAAAAAAAAAGAGTTGAGGGAAGAAACACAGAGGTTGAGCTCAGTATTTAATGAGAACTGAGAAACAAAGGGAGGAACATTTAGTCAGGAATCCATTAGGCTTCCACCACCTGTTGCCACAATAATCATTATGTTCTTGGAAATCAATTAGTAAGTATTAAATAATATTTGATGTTATGAACAGAAAGAGCTCTAAATTATGGAATCCCTACTAGGCTCCAGTGTGGCACAAATTACTCATTCTGCTTTGTAATTAAGGAAGCTGAACTTTAGAGGATTCAGACTAGTTGACGCTTCAATTTACCTGCTGCATATTCCTGAAAATGTCAGTCAACCTCTCTGTACCTCAGTTTTCTCATCATCAACTCCATGGGATTAAGTTTCAAGTAATTTATAATCCCTAATTCATATAAGTCTTTTAGGGAAGTAGTGGTATACTTAATAAATGTACTTAATAAATGTTAGTCATTCTCATATATTAAATGAAGAGTTCCCCCAAAAAATCTCCTCAGAGATCCTGACCACATATCAAATTGTCCTCTCACCATCTTCAACTGAATGTCTCGATGACACTTGAAACTTGATATACCTAAAAGCCAAACTTAGGAGCTCAACCATTACAAACTAGCTCTCTTCCGCTTGTCTCCATGATTCCTGAAACAGAAACCCCATCCCAATGCTGCTCCTGCTCCCGCCTTTGGATCAGTTCTCATATCCAAATTTATCAACAGTCCTAAAATAATACAAGAAGTGGCTTAGTGTCAAGGTTAGGAACAAAGTCTGAACTATAAAACCTGTATACAAACTAGCTAAGGAACTAGTCACCTCTGCCTCTCAATCCATCATCTGTAATATAGGAAAATAATGGCATCTACCTGCTTAGACTGTACAAGAATAAATAAATCTGTGCCTAGAAATTTTATAAAACAGTATCAAGTATCTGGCAAGTTTTTTGTGCCTGTGAGGTGCTATTTTCATTAATATCTTGTGTTTTTATTTTGATGGTGGTAGCCTTGACTTCCTCATTACTGTGCCTGTCCCTCCGTGTGTTTACTTCTGTAGGAAGCAGAATGGCAGGAAATGAATGTATGAAACGCTAGTGGTGAAATTTGGATGGTGAAGCTATAAATGACCTTAAATCAAACAGAAAAGCACAGATGGCTCAGACCCTCATCTATATTCCATATTTGTTAAAGGAGGCTGATGCAAACCTGGAACACAGCAAAAACCTGACATTTAGAGACAAAAGCTGGACCAGATTTAAATGATCATTAGGTTCATTTGTTTAGCGACTCAAACCATGTTAGGTGCGCCCCTACTGTGTGCTAGACACTGTGAAAATAAGTAGGTGAAACATCACCCTGCCTTCAAAAATCTTTACAGTCTCAACAAACCACAGCAGAACAGTAGAGACTTCTAGTCTGGAACCAAGCATAACAGTCTGAGGCTCAGCTCTGGGCATTGCTGAGCACCAGCACCCTCACTTTTGCAAGGAAACCCCTGAGAGACTCCATCTTAGTCCCCATCAGAATGGTAGTCATTAAGAAAATAAATGACAAATATTGATGAGGATGTGGACCAAAGAAAAGCCTTATACACTATTGGTAGGAGTGTAAATTAGTCCAGGTACAAAAGAAATGAGCACAGACCTGTGTCAATAGAAAACTAGCATCAATCATACATAGGGTCCAGCCATGCCTCTCCTGGGTGTTTACCAGAGTCAACATATCACAGAGATACTTGCGCATCAATGTTTGTTACAATGCTAGTAACCTGAGCTAAGCTATGAGAACAACCTAGGTGTCCAATAATAGAGGAACAGATAAGAAAAAGTGGTTTTCATGCACAACGAAAGTTTTTAGCCATGAAGAATAAAACCATGCTATTTGCAGGAGAATGGATTCAACTGGAGATAATTGTATTGAAAGAAATGAGTCAGATGGAAAAGGCAAATGGTGTATGCTTCCTCTCATTTGTGGGTTTTACATAGTCAAACATAATAATTCGTGGAGCTATTACATGAAACTAGAAGTGAAAATGTAGGGACACAAAGGGGCATTGAATGTGAAAATGGGAAGGAATCAGGGGTAATGTTCATCATACAATATATACTTGGACAAGTTTTTAAAAAGAAAAATTGACAACGAAACAACAAAAATGAAGAGCTCACTTGGCTGCCTCACAAACTGCCCACATTCTAGCCTCATCACATAGCAGGCATGTGACATTTTCTCTAGCTCCCTAGGCCTCTGCTGTTTCATCTTACAATAGAATTAATAGTACCTACCACATAAGACTGTGGAGGAGTAAAAGATCAACCATATAAAGCAATGAACATACTGCATAGCCTGAGTAAGACCAGTGTTCCTATTGGCCACTGTTCTTAGCCCACAAGTATACAGAAACAGGCTGAGAAGCAATGGGAAGGACCACAAAGACATGAAGGCATTTGTATTTTTACAAAACAGAAGGATGTTCCCAAAGAAAAGCTGATGTTCTGTGATGCCCTAGTTAGGTTTCACCATTGCTTGATTAAACAGTGACCAAAACCAACTTAAGGAAGGAATGGGTTTATGTCATCTTACAACTCAAGGCTTGAACCTGGAGATAGGAACTGAGACTGAGGTCATAGAGGAACCTGCTTCCTGACTTGTTTTCATGCCTTCCTGAACCTGATTTCTTACACAGTTCAGGACCTCCTACCCAGTGATGGCACCACCTTCAGGGGTCTGATCTCTTTCATATCAATCAGCAATCAAGAAAATGTTCCTCGCAAGCTCACCTACAGGCCTATCTGATAAAAAATTCCTCAGCTTACATCTCCTTTTCCTAGAATTACTCTAGCCTATGTTAAGATGATAAGAACTAAATAGCCTATGTCAAGAAACTATGCGCACAATCCAGGTTCCCACAGTGCCCACCTGTACTGTACCAGGGCTCAAAGAACGAAACAATGAGCTAACATAGGAGCTTAAGAAAAGAAAATTGCATGTCCAGAGAGATGGCTCAGTTGGCAAAGGAACTTGATGACTTGATTTCTATCCCAAGAACCTACATGGTGAAAGGTGAGAATCAACTCCCACGGGTTGTCTTCCAGCCTTCAGTTAAATGCTGTGGCAAACACTCACACACAAATACGTAGGTAGGTAGGTAGGTAGGTACGTACGTACGTATGTATGCACATACATACATACATACACACATACATACATAAATGTAAAGGGGGGAAATCAAAATGAGATTAGAGATCAGGAAAACATGTGTCTTCTAGACTGGCACTTTTGATTTATTTATTTATCTGTCTATCTATCTATTTATTCATTCATTTATTTATTTATTTTTTGAGTCAGTTTCATGTGTCCCAGGCTACCCTCGAATATGTTATGTAGCTGAATAATCTTTAATTCCTGATCTTTCCGTCTCTACCTACCAAGTATGGGATCACAGATGTGTTGGATGTGGTGTTAGAGATCAAACCCAGGACTTCATGCATGCTAGGCAAGCATTCTACCAACTGAAGTACAGCTCCAGTGCTAAGACAAGCTTTCTAGAAGTGAAATGTTTGCCCTACCAAAGTGTGGTGATCACATATGTCATCATTAAGGAACAAGTGTCATTAAGGAACTGGGGTCTCATGCCAGATAATCTGGATTTTAATAGACCTTTGGTTGTAGAACTAAAATTGCATACTTTCTCCTCCTATTTTGCTACCACTGCTGTTTAGTTGGTGTGTGTGTGTGTGTGTGTGTGTGTGTGTGTGTGTGTGTGTGTGTGTGTACTTCCTAAGACCAGGTTGATGTGGGCTACTTTCCAGGTCTGCTACCAATTTGCTGTGTCACATGAGACAAGTGACTTAGGCACAGAACTGTAGTTGTTTATGAGGAGAGAAGAACCAAAAAAGGAGTCTACAGATTCCCTGGCTCCTGAATAGCCAAGGAGTTTTTAACTTTGAATTTCAGCTTTTCTGTGTGGTTTTACCTGTGTTGCCAAACATCTCTGGTTATGTTTCTTCATTTAAAAATGGGTCATATAAAGTTTGTAAGACCAAGGGGCCTCTCTTCCCAATGATGGCTGATTAGGCCATCTTCTGCTACATATGCAGCTAGAGACTCGAGCTCAGGGGGTGCTGGTTAGTTCATATTATTGTTCCACCTCCCATCATCAGCCACCAAACACAGACACTATTGCATACACCAGCAAGATTTTGCTGACATGACCCTGATATAGCTGTCTCTTTTGAGGCTATGCCAGTGCCTGACAAACACAGAAGTGGATGCTCACAGTTATCTATTGGATGGAACACAGGGCCCCCAATGAAGGAGCTAGAGAAAGTACCCAAGGTGTTGTAGGGGGCTGCAACCCTGTAGGTGCAACATTGGGAAGAGAGGCCCCTTGGTCTTGTAAACTTTATATGACCCAGCACAGGGGAAGTCCAGGGCCAAGTACTGGGAGTGGGTGGGTAGGGGAGCAGGGGTGGGGGGGTATAGGGAACTTTTGGGAAAGCATTTGAAATGCAAATTAAGAAAATAATAATAAATAAAAAATAAAATAAATAAATAAAAATAAAAAATGGGTATCCTGGGGCTGGAGAGATGGCTGAGCGATTAAGAGCACTGACTGCTCTACCCTCTGGTCCTGAGTTCAATTCCCAGCAACCACATGGTGGCTCACAACCATCTGTAATGCAATCCAATACCCTCTTCTGGTGTGTCTGAAGACAGCTACAGTATATATATATATATATATATATATATATATATATATATATATAGTACATAGTATCTCTGACATAGCTCTCTCTTGTGAGTCTATTCCAGTGCCGGGCAAATACAGAAGTTAATGCTCACAGTCATCTATAGGATGGAACACAGGGCCCCTAAAGAAGGAGCGAGAGAAAGTACTCAAGGAGCTAAAGGGGTCTGAAACCTTATAGGAGGAACAACAATATGAACTAACCAGTACCCCCCCCCCAGATCTTTCTACCTCTTCCTCCTTCAGCAAATCCTATGGGCCTGCACCACCAGAACAACAATATGAACTAATCACATACCCCCCCCCCCAGATCTGTGTCTCTAGTTGCATATGTAGAGGATGCCCATCAATGGGAGGAGAGCCCCTTGGTATTGCGAAGATCATATGCCCCAGTACAGGGAAACACCAGGGCCAGGAAGCAGGAGTGGGTAGGTTGGGAAGCAGGTCAGGGGGAGGGGATAGGGGGTTTTGGGGATAGCATTTGAAATGTAAGTGAAGAAAATATCTAATAAAAAATGGATATTCTAAGTACCAACTCGAGGGTTTTCTGTATGGTAGTAATGTTACTAAGTACATTAGTATTTCTTCTCAGGAACTACTGAGTCTGAGGGATTAAGTCCGGAGCATTTATAATGAGGGGATAGAAGTTGGAGATGGTATAATGACTAGATCCAAAAAAGAAAAAGAATTAATAAAGGATATGGAATTATTAAGTCAGGGTAAATAACACACTGTCACCCCACATACTTCTTTTTATGTTGGGAATATTTAAATGTGTCATCTTGGTTATTTTGAATATGCAAGCCACATAGCTATAGTGACTATGCTATGCAATAAAACTTCCCCCTCCTTTTTAACTGCAGCTTTGTATTCATTGACCTCATGCACCCATCCTGTTCCATTTACCCCAGGTAACCACCTTCATCTCTGTTAATGGACATTTGACTGCTTCCTTTTTAGATTCCACATATAAATGAAAGCATGTGGTGTTTACCTTTCTTTGCCTAACCTATTTGTCTTAGCATAATGCTGTCCAGTTCCATACATGTTGCATGTGATGGTTTCTGTCTTCGTTAGAGCTGAATTGTATTCCATTTTGGTATGCAACAAGACTTTTATATCCATTCATCCACCAATGAGCAGTTAGCTTGTTGGCCTATTTGTGTATAACTACTCTTGTTTTGCCACTGTTGAATATGCATATATATCATAACATCATACTGTACCACATGGATATATAGAGTTATTGCTTGTCAATTATCACAAAAAGGGGAGAAATGTATAGAAAGAAGTTCTATGAAGATTATGTAGTGAGTGCTCTCAGTGTTTTCCATGAGAAAATCTGAGAGGACTGAGCTAGAAAAGAAGATACAGCAACCTGGGGACCTGTCTTGCATGTGAGGTTGTTGGCTTTTCCTGTGCCCTTCCTTGCCACCACTGGATGAATTAATGAGGAATAGTGTGGATTCTGTCAGTGCACAAACCGCTGCTCTTTCCAACTGCCCAATCCCAGAGATCACTTCAACAGACCTTGTGTGCTGTGGCTTGTCCTGAAGCTCCCTCCCAGTGTCCAGGTGTTTTCAGATGCCACCAGCCATGAGTCAGTCTACTAGCATTAGAAGGTTCCAGAAAAGGGGATTGGGAATGTGTAGTTCTCTTCAGTGGAGGGAGGTACAGCATACAAACTGAGTGGACAGCATTGCCACCCGGAATCTACCCTTCTACTACTTGAGGAGAGACAGAAGCTCCGATACCCCTTCTTCCTAGTACCTCACTCTTATAGAAATTCCAAAATTCTTTTCATAAAATGATCTCACCCTGCACATACACCCTGCACCACTCTCTCCTCCTTTTTCCTTTCCACTCTTCTCTCTTCACTGGGATTCCACTCCCTCCCATCCACTAATTCTTTCACACGGTTAGAAGAGACTTTATTTGAATGTCTAGAACCCTGTGAAATTCTCTCCCAACAGACAGAGAACTTAAGAGAGTGATCAAAGGCACTAGCCTTGTCCATCCCTGAGGAAGATTTATCTGTTCCTTAGAAGGAAGGAGAAGGAGCCTAGCTCTCCCCCATGGATAAATAACCTAAAACAAGTCATTTCAAAGCACCAGCCACCTCATCTCTTCAGCTTCAGAAGAGGCCCTGCCATCTGTCACAGCCCCTCTGCCCTCCAGGTTGCAGAAGAGGGAAAGGGGTGTGAATAGTCATGTGTCACCACAGGCCAAGGCAGCTCCAGCAGATGGTTGGGGGTGGGAGGTTACCAGGGAGCAGGGAAGAGATATATTTCCATACGTTTGGCCACAAGATGATTTCTGCTTGTCAGATGTTCGCACAAGCATATGTACTCAGGGACTATCTTAAGGACTCTTAGTTGTCAGGGACACAGTGTGCAAATCAGCTTTCTGCCCAGATGCTCCATTACATCATCCTAATAACAACACCTCCTGACCCAGGCCCTTTGGCTTAGAGAGGCACATCATGTTGGACTCCTCAGATCATATGCTATATTTTCCAACACAACCGTTTCTTCTCCTCACCTGAAGTATGTGTGGTGTGTGTGTGTGTGTGTGTGTGTGTGTGTGTGTGTGTGTGTGTCTTTCTGTCTGCTCGGGGTGGAGGGGAATAATGTAAAAAAAAACACCTTGAATTTGAAGTCAGATGCTTTAGTTTGGAGGTTTCAACACCCGCAGTCCTCCTGCTTACTACAATGAGCCCAGTGGTTTCAGAGAGCATTTCTCTCTCTCTCTGTCTCTCTCTGTCTCTCTCTCTCTCTCTCTCTGTCTCTCTCTCTCTCTCTCTCTCTCTCTCTCTCTCTATATATATATATAT
>NC_034613.1:40051038-40081000 GCF_900095145.1 Mus pahari | reverse complement strand
CTATGCACTAAGAGAAAATAAACTGTAAACTCATGCTTGTGGCTGAGATACAATTTTAAAGCTGAAACAAACTTCCAAGTAAAATGTAAACAAAACTACAAAACCAATAAAAAATCAAATGAACAACAGTTATTTGAACAAGGTAGATGATGTTGTTTTTCTAAAATTAAATTGCTGTTCAGATCGTGACTACAATGCCGACTGGGATGCAGGCTCTTCTGAGTTCGTCATGCTAGATTCCTGTGAGCCAGGCGGTGACTCAGCTCACGCACCACTTTTTTCCTTTTAGATCTCCTGCTAAACTGTCGTTCCTACAGCCCTCAGGGACGTCATTTGGCCTTCACCACAGACCAAGCCATCATTTATGTATTAAGTCCTCCTCTGTTCTTTTCTCATTAGTCCTTGACAATACAAGCAGGACATCGTGACGCTAATGAGTTCTGCACTGAATGCAGCAGCGATTGCTAGTTATCTACCCCACTGAACACTCCCTTTCTCCCTTTACTAAAAATCCCCAACCTAAGAGGAAAAAAAAACCTATCCCAAAACCTTCCTTGTAGCCTTTCTGCAAGGTCCAGTTCAATGAGACATAAATGAAAGCGTTACTTAGTCTTTTGAAGGTCCTCTAAAGTGGGAAAGGGACTGCCTGTTCTTGTTCTTTGTCCCACCTTCCTGCTTTGAGTGAACAAGGATTAACAAGGCTATTGCAATCAACTTAGATCATGAAGGTGAAAGAACTGCTTACAGAATTGGCAAAGCAGAGAGCTGGGAGAAGTTATGGTACCAACCATGGTCATGAAACCATCTCACCAACTCTGCACTCCCCCACCCCAGCTCCAAATGTTGAGGTCCTACAGAACAGGTTATTTATGTTGTTTAAACCACTATAGGTTTGGGTTTGGGGGTTATAACCAATGTGATATGATCCTAATAAATCAATACAGTCATACAAGAGGGCCCAGAAGCCCTGTGGCTCTCCTTAGTTGTTCTCTCTCTCTCTCTCTCTCTCTCTCTCTCTCTCTCTCTCTCTCTCTCTCTCTCTCTCTCTCTCTCTCTGTGTGTGTGTGTGTGAGAGAGAGAGAGAGAGAGAGAGAGAGAGAGAGAGAGAGAGAGAGAGAGAGAGAGAGAGAATTCAGTATAGCCATCATGGAAAACAATATAGAAGGTACAAAAAATAAAAGAACCATCCAGAATGAAATCAGCACCACAAAGAGTTCCCTGCACTCCCGTGTTCATGCTGAACTATTTACAGTAGTTATAGTATGGGAACAACCTAAACATACATCAACTGATGAATAAGGAAATTATGGCACATAGGAATATCATTCCACCTTTTTATTAAAGGGAGAGTTCTTTACCATTTTCACATGGTAGGAAAATAGAGGTCATTAGTCTAAGTACCATAACCAAGACACAGAATGATAAATAATACAGTTTCATATCTGGAATGCTTCATTGGAAAAAATGAGTGCATGCAAATAGAGATAGTACATGTAGACAAGATGGCTGCCTGAGACTAGTGGGAGGTCCTGGGGTGCAAAATTGCAGTTTAATGGGATGAATACGTCTAATATACAGCAAGGGTACTGTTGTTAGAGAGAATGGACTGCACAATGAAAAGTTGCTAGGATGGTAAATTGAAGGTGCTCCTATCACAGGAAAGAAGAACGGTGAGAATACAGGCATATTAATTTCTTTGACTACAGCATTTATTTCACTATGGATAATACATATTCATGTGCTACACATTAAATATGTACAGGACAGTTTTTAAGAATCCACGCATTAGGATTTCCACACAAAACTCTAGTCCATATGGATATGCCACAACCCAGAGGTTAGAGTTGTCATCCATAAAGTCACTAGGGTGATACAGTACAGACAAAGTCCTACTGGGGCTTCCTAACGCTGAGCTTGCCTCTGTCAGGCCCTACAGGACACAAACTAGACTTGGATGTAGTGGGACGCTTGAAGGAGATGACCTCTGCTTTGAGGGAGTTGGTGAGATGCTGAAAGACAGAGACTGATAGCAAGCACAGCCACCTATGTGTGCTTCCCAGAACCCTGCTTATGATGGCATGAGAAACCTCAAGCCCAGAAAGTGGCTGTCATTGCTTCCTAGAATGCCAGTGGCATAGAGCAGGTGACAGGAAGGTGGGGGCCAAAGCGCTAGCCAGGAAAGGCCACCTTTCTTCCCTCTATGGGGCCTCAGCTGCTGGACATAGCTAGAGCTCTGGAAACTTGACTCTTCTGACTGAAATCCCTGTGCTAACTTCAAATTTAGCCCTGGGCCTTGAGCCACTTTGTAAGTTGTCTCCTCAGAGCTTCCCCGCTCACTCCACCAACTCAGAGATCAGGGCCAAAATCTGGGAGAGGTTATGAAATGTGAACCTTAGTTTGGCCTGTTCAACCCACCTCCAAATAAATCTTAATCAAGCCCCTGGAGAGAATTCCCTGTATCTTTGCTGTGGATTAAAATTAGGATTAGGATTAGGATTAGGATTAGAACTAGAATTAGAATTAGAATTAGAATTAGAATTAGAATTAGAATTAGAATTAGAATTAGAATTAGGATTAGAATTAGGATTAGAAAGATCTGCATCTGCCTCATTTCTCCCTTTCCACTCCTCCTTCACATTCTGCCTTCTTAGACTCCTTGCCATCGGCCAGCCACCCTTCCCTTCCTTGGCTGGCTCTGCCAGGACCTACAAGGTGACATAGTGGAAAAAGCATGTTTGAGCTACAAAATGAAAGTTAATCTGGGATCGATCTGCCCTGAACTAACTGTATGGTCTAGGACAAGTCACCTGAATCCTCTGAGACCGCTTCCATTTCTTAAAAAGAAATATAATAATTCTAAGGAAACTGTCATTGTTTGTGATTTAATTGAATGAGACAAAATATGTAAAGTTCCCTAAGATCTAGTTGGGAATTTCTGTTGCTACGCATGTCGTGTGCCCTCCCCCGGCCATAACTATTCCTCAGACCTGACCCTTCCAATGCCTTAGGGCTTGATGGATGACACCTGCTGTCATCCAGCAAGCAAACAACGATTCCTGACTCATTCTCCTGCCTTAACTTCTAACTTCAATACATCACCAAGTAAGTCCTGTCAATATTACTTCCGTGTCTAAGCCAGATATTGTCTCATAAGACCATGTACCTTGTCAGTGCTTTTAAAAGTGGCAATTTTACCTTTATGGAGAGATGATTCATGCTAATCTCCCTGCTCTTTATTGTATTCCCGAGCCTAGCACAGCATTCGTCATGAACTTGGGAGCTTAATAAACAGAGTTGAATAAGAGAATTAGATGGGGTTAGAATTATTGCCATTAACTGGTAAAGCACAGGCTTTTTGCAGAATCTAAATGCCATTTCCAGAGTGACAAACATAGTGAGTAACCAAGACACAGTTTGAACAGAAATTTGTCTGATCCCAGAGTCAACTCCCCAGCTCTCTTGGGGTATAAAATTAATCAAATTGAAGGTATCTGATGTGTCAATCCCATGTACCATAAATGACTACTTTAAAATAATTACTACCATCAAGTTCATTAGCACACACATCTTCTCAGTAATCAGAGTGGGTGGTGTGTGTGTGTGTGTGTGTGNGAGAGAGAGAGAGAGAGAGAGAGAGAGAGAGAGAGAGAGACAGAGAGACAGAGAGACAGAGAGACAGAGACAGAGAGACAGAGACACAAAGAGAGAGACAGTGTATGTATCTGTATGTGCATGAGAGAGAGAAGTGTGTGTGTATTATGTGTATGAGAGAGAGAGGAATGTGTATGTGTGTATGTGTGTACTCACATGTGCATGTATGCAAGCATGCTTGTTGAGATTAATTACAATCTATTCTTGAGCTGAGCCTAGTGACATTTGACTTTAATCCCAGCCCTTGGGGTTGTTGAGACAGGAGGGTAACAAGTTAAGTTATAGGCCACCCTGGTCTGTATAGCAAGAGTGTCTCAAAAATAACAAATTTCAAGAATTCAGTACAACAGCATGTACATATTGAGGCTGTATGTTAGATACACACTCACTCATAATGTAAATAAAACTTTCTCTACTTTTGATGACAATTGCAATATGTGCAGTATAAAATGTGGTAGGGACATGAATTGCTCGTTCATGTTTGCCTGTAATCTGGACTTCAGTTACAGTTACATACTTTTCCTTAGTCGTTACGGTCTGCTGGCATAGTGTAAGTCTGGGTCAAGAATCTCTTTATGGTGAGATTCTTCATTGTGTTTTTCATGCCTGGTATAGGAGAACTATCACCTTGACCACCCTTGTAGTTGGTGATTGAAAATTGTTTTAATTAAGTCTGTTCTGAACATGTAGGAACATTTTGTTTCATGTTGTTCTTAAACAATATAAAATAGCAATTACTTATGTAACATCTCCTCATATTATTTGTTGAAAGCAATTTAGAGATGCTCTCATGCATGTTGGGGTACTAGGAAAGCATTATGCCATGTTATAAACAGGACTTGGACACACAGTTTCTGGCATCTCAGGCATTTTGATACAAATCCCCATAGATGCTAAGCTATATCTATATTTGTACGTGTGTGGGTGGGATCCAGGGAAAGATCAGGCAGATCCACACTTGGTAAAATGGAATTTCCTCACTGTCTGAAGGCAGAGGGGTCAGGGTTAGCACCACTTGGTAGCTACAGAGCATTTCCTCAAGGTACCAACACCATTTAACATGGAGAATGAGTCATAGGAAAATGTCGGGTTGTCTAGGGCAGAAATGTGGGCGCTGAGTAGGAAAAAGAATTATATTCATTATTGAGAGTTAATTGTGAGCAAGACACTGACAGAGATGTTAGTTTAATCTTCCAGCAAGACCATATAGGAACTAAATAGCTAGAAAGATAAAGTGGCATACTTGAGCTCACAAAGATACCGGGTTGGGGGGAGCAGCAGGAGGATTTAAAGGACTGTCTCTGAGAATTCCTGTTCTTTTTACTATACCCTAATCGTCTGTGCTGCAAACATGGGAAGCTTAACAGGAAACTGTGCATAAAGGAATGGAGACCAGGATTCTTCTGTCCACTAAAAGCACCAGACCAAGCAAGCTAAGGCATCAAGGAAAATAGCAACAAGTTCAAGGCCAACCTGGAGGATACACTGAAACTCCATCTCAATTTAAAAATAAAAGTAAGAGACCACAGAACTCTGATGCTGCTAGGCTCTCTTGATAGTTCCTGATAATCAGCTGACTGTCACGGCAAGATGTCCAGGGCTCTGCTCTGCTGGCCTAGCACTCTCTGTCCCTATGCTACCCATTCAGCCTCTGATTTGCAGCATGTTCATGATCACACCTGTGCATCACGATCCAATCCCTTTGGTAGAGAGACCTTTTTACTGGGGTCTCAACTCAAATATCCTGCATATTAGATACTTACATTGTGACCCAAATCAGTAGCAAAATTACAATTATGAAGTAGCAACAAAAGTAATTTTAGGATTGGGAGTCACAAAACATGAGGACTCCAGCATTAAAACAATTGAGAGCTACTGCTCTAGTGTCTAGTGATGCTTAAGGACTACTGTTTTGGATTCCCTTCTCTCTTGGCACCCCAAAGTCAGGAGATGAAAAATAGCATTGCAAAACCATTGGAAAGTCATAAAATGGGTTAAAAATAATTTAATGAAGCCGGGCATCATGATACCTATCTATCGGTGGTCCCAGCTACTCTGTGGAGACAGACAAGAGGATTACAGCCCAAGGATTTGAGTAACACTCTATAGCAAGATCAACAACTTGGCTGGAGTTGAGCAACAAAGATTTCATCTCCTAAAAGACTTAGTGTTTATTGTAGCACAACATCTTAATCCAGGTTAATAAGGTCTCTAAATCTTCCAAGAAGACCTAGACCTGAAATATTTACCTCATTGCTTTATCATTTACCTTGCTCACTCCCTTTTCCCCATCTTCAGATTGGACATCTGTAAATGAGACCATCATCCCTTTTCTTTCATGGGCATTGACTAAATGAAGAGTTAATGTGCATAAGCACTCTTTCAGGTACCTAGTACATGGTAGACATGTGTTGTTGTTATTCATAACCAGCTGTACCTAGCCTAACATCCTGTTTCAGCAGATCTTAATAGTTATTAATCAAGTGTTAAAAGGTTCCATTTACTTATTCAGACATTTCATTGTAAACACAATTAGCAATGTTATCCTGTTCAGATGCAATCCCTAGTGAGCCTAAAAGATCAAATTTCTGAGTGATCAAACTCCTGTGAGAGTTGTCTCCCATGACAAGAGATGGGTTGGGGAAAGCATAGACACTTCTGTCTGCCATCTGTACCTGTGACACATTCTGAAAGCCCATGCAAAGGAATGCATGTCTCTATGCTCTTAGTAATCTGAAAAAATAATAAACAGTACATTTAGTGTATTTAACACTGAAAACTATGAAGAAATCCTGTGGTCGATTTTTAAACAAGAAAGCATGGCTTCAAAGGACTACAGTCTTATATCTGTGAACTTTCATAGCCAATGTTTACAAATGGAAACTCTCCTCTCTTTTTTTCATGGCTATTGGATACCTGGTACACATTGTTTGAAGTGGTAGGTGAAAACTTCATCATTTAACCTAGATGAATATTAAGGAACAGCAGCCAAGTGTTTAATTTTGCTCCAAGATAGCAAATGGCACTGAAGGTGTTCTCAGTAATCACAGCTGGACCTACGGGGAACTGCGAGACATATCTGAGTGGCATAATTAAAAGTAAGACTAGGCATCAGGTAATTTGGCCAACCTCTGCCATTCCAGTGCTCAGGATGCTGGGTCAGGAGGATTTCTAGGAGTTCTGTGCCAGCTTGAGCTACATAGTGAAACTCTGCCTTTGAAAGAAAGAGAGAATCCAAAAGAAGACCCACACATGAAGCAGGAACAGCAGAAAGGGCCTCTGTACACCTTCCTACACACCCAAGAATCACAAGTTCAAAAGACTGTGAAATGAACAGCACCCCCTGGCTTTGCACAATATGGTGGTCCTGTGCATACTTAGGAAATAGGAAGAAGTTTAAGATAAACACATAGAAAAGATATTACTCAACGCATGATTTGCCTGGGTTGACCAGGACAGCCTAGACCAGCTCATGAGTGTACTTAGCTGGGAGAGCCATCTCCTTCATCTGGGTTTGCTGTTGTCTCCAGAGTGTTCCATATTTCTAGTCTGTTTTGTGTCCAGAGTGCATCCTGGTATCTTAAACACTGGGTTGTACCTCTAGATCTCTCTTGGACCTTTCTTAGGTCTGTAGGATGCCTGTGAAGCTGAACAGGAACCCACGATTGACTCTACTTGATCCTGAAACAAGGACAGATTGGAAGTGAGTCAACAAGTCTTGCTGAGACTCCTTTGGCTTTAGCAAATTTTCTTTGACCCAGATCCTTAAAAAAATGGTCTCAATGGGAATCAGGAGCATAGAGAGATTGAGAGAAGCCCAGCCCACTCCATCATGGTCCAGGCAGGCTGGGCCATAGGACTAACCATAATTTCTTTCCAGGTTCCCCACTCATTTGAAACAGCTAAGTGACATATGAGGGCCCAATACCTGTCTCTCTGGTCTTCAGACTTCTGCACAGAAGGATCATGTGTGCTCTACCAGATATGAGCCAACTAGAACCATGCAGTCTTGACAGAGCAGTACTCTAGCATCAGATAATCTGATTTCCAGATCCTTCTGTCCCGCATACCTAGCTATGTAATACTGAGGAAAATGCTTAACTTGGCTGCATCTTGATTTCCTCTATAAACATGGTAAGTTGTGATAAAACAGCACCTAGTTTTACAGGATCATCGATAGGACTCAAAACAACAATCTCTGAAAGCTATGGCATAATCTTGGACAAAACATCCAGCTTTACTCTGCCTTGACTTTTTTTTTTTGTTTAAAATGGGAAGGGTAATAGTACCAACCAGAGGGATATTGTGATAATTAAATGAGGTTACATTTTTCAAGCACTTAGAACAAGCGTTTCCACCAAGTAAGTGCCCTGTAGTTGTTTATTAAATTGGTGAATATCAGTTTCTCTACCCATTCTATACCTACTGTCTGGCAGGCATGGCTTGAATCAATGGGAATGCAGAAATGAACCCACTCTCCAGGGTTCTCTACTATTGTAGAGCTTAGAGTCAGCTAAGGAAGACAGGCAGTAAATAAGCCAACTATAAGCCAAACAAAGTAGTCACAATAATTTCTAAGAAGAAAATGAAACAAGGTTGTAGGGCTAGAGTCGTGGGGTGAACATGCCTTCCATTGTTCCACAAGACAGAGAAGGCTATGCTTAAGCTGTGACCTGAGTGTAAAGCAGTCAGATTTTAGAAGCTAGCCTTCTAGAGAAAGCCCAGAGATGAGCCACAGTTTCCCAGGTGTGGTTGGAATAGAGTGAAGAGGAGCAGACACAGTAGCGAGTGAGAGCAAAGACAGATAGAGAGACCTGGTCATTTTGAGCCACTCATGGGTTCCTCACAATGGAGTTGAAGATTAATCACAAGCGCAGCAAGAAGCTGTAACTTCTTAGACAAACTGCTTAATGTGTTTGTTTTCTTTCTTTTTAAAAAAAAAAATAGGGCAACGAAGGTCTTGTCTACTGAGAGGAAACACGTATTCAAGATGGCATGAGGAGTTACTAGCAAAGCTGGGACTGACATCAAGCTGTCCTCAGTCGCTAGCATCTTGGAGTTTGTTTGTGGCTCTGTATGGAACTGAGTACTTGAGAAAAATTTTCTGATTTTTTTTTTTAATTTGGGAACTCTTTCTGGGTATATGCTGGTGCTTGGCTTTGTGCCTCGCTGTGGGTAAGTGCCACCATGTCTGCACAGGGGGATCTGAAAGCTTCCTTCCAGCTCACCTCTTTTTAGTTCCCTGAGAAGGAGTGGGGACTCCTGCTCTAGTACGTATCATGTACTTGCCATATAGGAAGAAACCAGAAGCTGTATCAAAACACACGCAGAAAGATAAAGCATTTGTCTTCCAGAGATCATCTTGACAGTAAGATTTAGCCAAAGGCCAATACAACTATTTTTTTTTCCCCTCTTGGCAAGAGATGGAAAATAAACACTGATTTGCTATTGAATGCCACCTCAGACCTTGAGACTCCACAGTTCAGCAGGAGCTAAAGGAACAACAGCAGCCTGGCCTGATACTGTTTTATTTATTTATTTATTTATTTATTTATTTATTTATTTATTTATTTTCTGCAATCATTTCAATGGGGCTTGCTGGAGAGTGAGGCTCTGCATGTAGAAATCGTCAAAGGAAGACCATCCAGGGCATCTTATAACTCCCTTCTCAAAGATCAAATTGCTTATCATTAAAAAAGTATAAATGTTTGTTCAAAAAGTAAATAAATTTATAATATATAAAGACAATATTGGCTTACAAAATACAGGCTCTGACATGCATTCTTCTCTGATTAGTTTAATAATATATCTTAAATGTAAACATTGGGAAACTATAGGTCCATAAAGCAGAAACTAAGATCACTTTTAAACCCAAATCATTAACCATGTAATTCTCTACTGTTGTTTTCCAAAGTATACAAAAACCTAAATAATATAGGTGGTGTTACATTTGCAAATATTTCTTTATATTTCCTATCTGAAAGTGTGAACATTTCAATAGTCTCAAAAAGCATGATTTGTCTAACTACTATGTAAAATTCCAACAGATGCATATTTTATAATCTTTATAATATAAGCTCTATTTTTGTTAACAAATCTCCAAGTATGAAAACACTATTATCATTTATAAAAAATAAATAAATAATAACCCTAAGGAAATGGTTCATAGTGGAATGAATTTGCAAGCTCTTTTTCTGACAAAATTTTACAACTTTGCTTTATTATACCAACGTGTATAACATTTACATTTAATTCAAAGGATATATCTGTCTATGACAGAAAACATTGGCCAGTGTCAAAAATATGGGAAGATACTGCTCTCTGGTGGTCATTTAAAATGTTGCCTTTAAAAAAAAATGATATACCAGGTGTTTTCCTTAGAAATTATTTAAAACAAAACATTGAACACACACACACACACACACACACACAAAACATAGAGTTCTGGAGCTTGATATGATGCTCTATTTAAATGGTAGTTCCTAGAATTCAAAAAGTCCTGTGTTTGATACATGAGCTCATTCTTGGATACAAATAGAGTTTCAGGACAGTTTGGCATATGTGAAAAAAAAAGTGCTTCTGCCGGGCGTGGTGGCGCACACCTTTAATCCCAGCACTCGGGAGGCAGAGGCAGGTGGATTTCTGAGTTCGAGGCCAGCCTGGTCTACCAAGTGAGTACCAGGACAGCCAGGGCTATACAGAGAAACCCTGTCTCGAAAAACCACAAAAAAAAGTGCTTCAAAACAAACAAACAAAACTGAATAGGACCTTGATTCTGTACTCTGGAACTAAAAAGTCAGTGCAGCTGAGTTTATTCCTGCTCAGACCACTTTTATCTGCTTAAACTAGAGGGCTTTTTTAAAATGAAAATTTGCAAAAAAGTTTTAGTATTGTAACTGCTCCAAATAGTACTGGGAGTTTCCATAGACACACCACACAATTCCCCCTGTCATTAACATCCCACACTAGTATGGTCTTTTGTTACAATTAATGAAATAAAAGTCATAATCTATTCAATTTTCAGTCATTTTGAGCTAAGGCCCCTTGCTGTCAGGATTTTAGGCAGGCTCCTCCAGGATGTTTACCCAGAGCACCCTCTTAGGCTTTGCGTTCTCTTGTGGGCGCTTCTCAGACTTCTCATGCTGTTTGTTGTTTGTTTTAACCTAAAAAGTTTTGTGAGATTGTTTTGTTTGGGTTTGGGGGGTTGTTCGTTTTGTTTCATTTTACAGACAAGATCTTACTCTCTTGCTCAGACTGGATTTGAATTAGTGGAGCTCCTGCCTATACAAGCTCAGTGCTGGAATTACTGGCATATAATCTCATGCTGGTTTAAACATTTTTTGTAGACGTGTTTTATAGATTTTGTGTAATGTCTGTTAACTGATACATGCCTAATGTTTGCCTGGTGGTCAAACTGAAATCACATTTGGGGGGGGGGTGTCAGGGAGCATTCAGAGGCCAAGTGCCATTCTCAACACACCATATCAGGATAGGCAAGATGTTGATATGGGAAAGTAACAGTTTTCTCGGAACTCAGCATCCTCTTTAGGTTATAGAGAAAGATAGGCATGAAAAAAATTCAGTGACCATAGGGATATCCACTTTTAAGTAGAAGAAACACTTTCAGATTTTTTTTGTAAGCACTGAGTTGAATTAGGAGTGGTTGTACAAGTATGGGTACTAGCTTATTTACTGGAGTGTGGACAAATTTCTGATGGCTACAACTGAAAACAATGGCAGCCATTCTCCCAGCAACCATCAACTACCAATAGCTTTTAAAGTATACTCATGAAGTCCCACCCACATCTATGACTGAATGCTATAGGCCCAGTTGTGTGTAAGTGTCCACAGCTACTCTGTGTTGATGATTGCAATGACCATGTTATAGTGAATTAAAATTGTTAAAATCCATTAGGGCTGTAAAGATGGTTCATCAAGTAAAGAAGCTTGCTTTTAAGCGCAAAAATCTTGAGCTCAGTCCACAGGACACACATGGAAGAAGGATAGAATTCATTCCCACAAGTAGTCCTTTAATCTCCACACACAATCTAATAAGCATGTACACATACATGTGTGTGCATGTTTGCACACACAACAAATGATTGTAAGAAAAAGGTTCATTTATATTTTATGTAATATACATGAAATTTCTAGGTGATTTTTGCAAATTTTAAAACTATAAAAAATTCGGTGAAAAACTGCCAACTACCCAAAGCCTGATAAAATTGCTTAAAGGCAAGATATCAAGTAAGGCAATATTTATTAAATAATATTTATTAATCTGGGCAAAAACAAAAGAAATCTATGCAACTGAGACATGAGCTTCTTCTTTCCTTCTCTAGCTGAATCTGACTGAATGCATGCATCTTACATAAACACAATAATAAAAGATAAAAATTAAAAAAGAAACTTTCCTCTCGATAGGCTTGGCAGAGACACAGGCTACTGCCCAGAGCCACCAGCCAAGGTAGATCACTAAGAGAGATGAGCTATCAGCCACTATTGCCTTCCACCTTACAAGCTCCTAGCAACTACAATTGTGGTCAAGAAGGATGGTGAAATGTGTCTTCTTTACATCAGATTTCATCATAGAGAAGAGACTCTACTCCCAAAGATGGCTGAGTATTACTGGTCCACCAGATGCCCTTAACCCAGCTTGCCCATAGGCAGAGCTCCAGTCCTATGAGACCCAAGTTGAGAAGACCACGGGCTACTACCCTTTCCAACGATCCCAGTCACAAAGCAATGAACACAATCCCAAGAAAAATGCCACAATGCCTCAACACCCAACTATAGAGAGTGACTCTCGGATATTTTTCTGCTTCAGCAACAGGGGTAGACCTTTGAACAGAGGTCTCCAAAGCTCTTCCCAAAGAAGCTGGCTTTATCTGAACAGACTGCAGTAACTCTCTGTAACAAGGCGTATTTGGTGGTAAACAATTAAGAAGATGCTGAGAAGTCTGTTAATTAAGAACCACCATCTAAACCACAAATAAATGACTTTACTGAGGAGAGCCAAGGAGAGAGACAGTGGTGACGAGCTCTCCTGAGATCTGAACAAACCTCAAATACTACAAATTGGAAGGGTACCAAATTTAATTGGATCTGACTGTTGAGCAATTGGTGCCCCAGGACATGTTGAAAAACAATAAAGCAAGCCCTGCCCAGCAAGTGGCAAAGCCTAACATCTGGGAGTGATTGGCACAAACACACAGTTCAGTTTAACTGAAAGATCAGGAACAGAGAAAGTCAGAGAGAGCTCCGAGGAAGCCTCCACCATCCTGCAGTGATGGTGCTTACACTGGAGGCTGTGATCTCTGCAGACGACTTCACACTGAGGCAAACTCTGCCTCGCCATAATAGTTTAATTAAACCACAAAACACGAATGTAACAGCAAAAGTAAGCCTTGGAGAGGGGAGGCAGAAATCAATATCTAGTTGATACAATATATTACCTTACATGCCCAATTTTCAACAGAAAGAATTAGGAGACAAGGAAAGAAGCAGAAAAGAGACGGCAATGTGCAGAAGAGAATGCAAGCAGCCAGAAACCATGAGCATGCTCCAGCATTGACTTAACCCAAGACTTCAAAGCTGCCATTAGAAATAGGCTCAAAGAATTAAAAGAAACCATGTGCAAAGAAGTGAAAAAAAAAAAAACAGAGCAGCCTTCCCAAATCTCCTCCTCCTCCTCCTCCTCCTCCTCCTCCTCCTTCTTTGTAAAAAGCAATGAGAAAATTAGCAACATTTGCCCTAATCAATATTCCCCTAAGAGGAAGAAGCCAAGGGTTTACAACAAGCTTAGATGAATTTATCCACACAAAATGGTGGAAGATCCGACAGAACACCAATGGCTTGTGCTATAAAATCAAGAATTGACAAATGGGACCTCATAAAATTGCAAAGCTTCTGTAAGGCAAAAGATACTGCCAACAAGACAAAAAGGCCACCAACAGATTGGGAAAGGATTTTTACCAATCCTAAATCTGATAGAGGACTAATATCCAATATATACAAAGAGCTCAAGAAGCTGGACTCCAGAAATCAAAAAAAAACCCATTAAAAATGGGGTACAGAGCTAAATAAAGAATTCTCAACTGAGGAATATCAAATGGCTGAGAAACACCTGAAAAAATGTTCAACATCCTTAGTCATCAGGGAAATGCAAATCAAAACAACCCTGAGATTCCATCTCACAACAGTCAGAATGGCTAAGATTAAAACTTCAGGTGTAAGCAGATGCTGGCGAGGTTGTGGAGAAATAGGAACACTCCTCCATTGCTGGTGGGATTGCAAGATTGTATAACCACTCTGGAAATCAGTCTGGCGGTTCCTCAGAAAATTGGACATAGTACTACCGGAGGACCCAACAATACCTCTTCTGGGCATATACCCAGAAGATCTTCCAACTGGTAATAAGGGCACATGCTCCACTATGTTCATAGCAGCCTTATTTATAATAGCCAGAGGCTGGAAAGAACCCAGATGTNCCTCAATAGAGGAATGGATACAGAAACTGTGGTACATTTACACAATGGAGTACTACTCGGCTATTAAAAACAATGGATTTATGAAATTCTTGAGCAAATGGATGTATCTGGAGGNTATCATCCTTAGTGAGGTAACCCAATCACAAAAGAAGTCACTAGATATGCACTCACTGATAAGAGGATATTAACCCAGAAACTTAGAATACCCAAGATACATTATGCAAAACAGAAGAAAACCAAGAAGGATGACCATCGTGTGGATACTTCATTCCTCCTTAGAATATGGAACAAAATACTCATAAAAGGATATAGGTACAGAGACAAAATTTAGAGCTAAGATGAAAGGATAGACTATCCAGAGACTACCCCATCCGGGAATCCAGCCTATCATCAGCCACCAAACCTAGATACCAATGCACATGCCAGCAAGATTCTGCTGAAGGGACCCTGATATTGCGGCCTCTTGTGAGGCTATGCCAGTGCCTGGCAAACACAGAAGTGGATGCTCACAGCCAGCTATTGGATGGAACACAGGGTCCCCAAGGGAGGAGCTAGAGAAAGTACCCAAGGAACTGAAGGGGGCTGCAACCCTGTAGGTGGAACAGCAATATGAACTAACCAGTACCCCCTGAGCTTGTATCTCTAGCTGCATATGTAGCAGAAGATGGCCTAATCGGCCATCACTGGGAAGAGAGGCCCCTTGGTCTTGCAAACTTTATATAACCCAGCACAAGGGAAGGCCTGGGCCAAGTAGTGGGAGTGGGTGAGTAGGGGAGCAGGGGCGGGGGTTATAGGGAACTTTCGGGATAGCATTTGAAATGTAAAAAAAGAAAATATTAATTAAAAAATCTAGATATAAGAAACTTTAAAAAAAATGGTGGAAGATCTTAATAAGGATATTCATGATATTTGGGGTATTGTGTCTAGCCCAGGTCCAATCTCATACACTCCAGCTCCAAAGTAGTTCTGAAAGTTCATCATCTACATTCACAGTGAGAACAAATCCCTGGGAGACAGCATGGAGCAGAAAGATGCTGGACCTCCTTGGGCGATAACTTTCACATCACTGCCCTTGCTTGACCAGTCTGGATCGGCCTTGCAACAGAGTCCCTTTGAAAGGGGGGTGTACTTAACTGTTCTGTCGGTGTAAAAATCCTTTTGCCTCAGAGCATTTGTCAAAGACATTTCTATTTGTTGCTCCATGAAACACCTCAAACAGACAGTAGACTAAGGAAAAGATCTTTGAAATTAAATCTGGGAAATGAAATATCCAGGGAAACATTTTTAAAACATTTTTTACAAGGAAGCCCAAACAAATCAATGAGGCACACTTTCCACAAGGTGCTATAATAACTGGATCATCAAATTTAAAAGAATAACGATTGTATTTGCATTGCCTTCTAAAAGTTTTGTGTTTGACACTAGTGATGTTTAATTATTTGATTTATTTGGAGTGAAATCATTGTGTACAGTTTGTGGTAGATGTTTGTTAAGTCCATCTTGCCCAGATAAACCAGGATACCACAGATTGACTAATTTACAAAAGACAGAAATGTATTTCCTCATATTTTCGAGGTCTACAAAAAAAAAAAAAGCTTGTATTATCTCAAGTGGTATGATAGGGAGTCTTTGCTGTGTAACCCGTAGCAGAAGTCTATATGGCAAAAGGGATCAAGAACTCAAACATTCAGCCTCAAGGCCTTTTATAATTACCTTCAATCCATGTTAAGGACATCATCCTCAGGGTGGGATGACATCATCCCACTTCCTAGCACTGCTGTTTAAGGGATTAAGTTTTCATCACAACTTTCGGGGAACACATTTAAACAGGTGCACATGATAATTTGGGAGGAGCATACACAATGTCAGGAGATGCAGGAAAGTCCTGTTCAGACAGGACAAGTTATATAAAGGAATTTTAAACATGATCTGGTCAGTTATTAGACCTGTCACCTTGTTGGAATTATACTGAATCCCCTCCACAAACAGTGCTACTCACACTGGGCAGAGGATCACAACTGTTTCCTTCTCATAGCCCCAGGTTTCTTCATACATGCACAGAGAAGTGTTGCACACACTGCCTCCCCCCATGTATAGGTGTTTGGACTTAATGTCAGGTTTTGTGTTTTACTTAGAAATGTGACCTTGACCAAATTGGTACTCTTCCTTGCCTGTTCTCAACTGTAAAATAAAGACAATAAAGTGTCTAATGCTACAGGGTATTCAGGAGGGTTAAGCTAAACACTTCATGTAAAATGCTTAGCATCAGTATGAGAATGACAACCCTGTTCCAGCCCTCCATCCACTGGTAGGACCTAGAAAATTCACTTCCTTTTAATGGCAACTGAGGCCCATAGGTAGAAAACTGTTAACTCTCAAGCATCTCTTCTGGTATTGAGATTCTAGATGTCTCTGCAGCCGATGGTCTCCCTGCTCTTTTCCTCACTGCTTCCTGGTGGTCTCCCTCCTCCAATTTGTCAGGGCTTCATGACCTGAGGCAAAGCCGAAGTGTCAGGGAACTACTGCAAGTCACTTTCTCTGTTCTGATAAGCATCTCATCTCTCTCCACTTCTCCCTCCATCAAAATAATATGATGTATGTCTCCGAAGTCCAAGATAAATCATTAAAGCACTGCTGTTAAGATTGTCTGCAAACAAGTTCACCTCCATCAGAGGAAATAATTAAAATTTCACATACTTCCTTAGAGCAATATTCTTTTACATTTGATTCAGTTGAATGGCCATGATGAGAATTCCTTATAGCTTGATAGCTTTCAAAGAAATTTTATATTAGTCGCTTGGAAGAATAAAACCAACTGTGGGATTGGGGGCGGGGGGGGTGGGAATCACTCAGTAACTTGGCACTGCAATCAACAGATGTCTCTGACCTCCTGAATCGTCCCTGGAGTATATCTCTCAGTTATCCTAATATATTGAGGAACACTATACAACCCACCCCTCTCAACAGCTGGAAAACAATCTCTTTATCTTCCACCAAAAGCTCCCTTTGCTCCTACTTAGGAAACTTAAGTCCCTTTCTGAGAAATCTGTATCCGGTCCCCAGGGGAGGCAACCCTGCTGAATTATTGATGATCTCTTTCCTCTTCCCCATCATCCCCTCATGCAAACGGCACTCCATCCTTCTCTGTCTTTGATCGCTGTCAGTCTGACTCATTTGTCAATTTCCAATCTTTAGTTATCACTCCCCACCCAGGTGCTTATTATAAGCAGCCAGTCTATTTCCATCTCGTCCATCTTCTCAGCCTCTACATCTACCACGTGAAAGGTCATATTTCTCTATTCCAATTTCTGCTAATGGCCTCAACAACACCTAATGGGAACAGAAAAGAATTTCACCTTTCAAGAGGTGTCGATCAACTTTCAACAAGTTCCCCATGAATTCTGACTGTGTTTCCAAGGATTAATCGAACAAGGCTGTTGACGTCTGCTACCCTGAGGCTGCTTCATAACATACAATGTCCTGCTGGATCCTATCTGCTGGAGAGCCACTTAGAGGGTAGAAAGTTATATTTAGTCATAATCATTCTTCTTGACAAATGACCTTAGGGGGCCAGTCATGTCCCAAGAACATTAGCTGAATTGCACCCCATGCTAATGTACTTTTTCTCTTTTCTCACAAAGTCCAGACCAAAATTCTGCAGTATCATGCCCCAGTTCTTATGTGTCTGGAGGAGTTGAAGCAAGAACAAAGCTGCTGGACTTGCACTCCTTAAAGAGTTGATGGTAGGAGGCTAGAAAAATGGAGTATGGTATGCATGGAGCCTTACCAAGAAGCCCTTTGGCTCTGAAAGCAGTGTTATGTCTCCACACCAGTTATAGATCTTCAGCGTTACCCAGAAGGCAAACATTTCATATTTATTCTTCCAATGTCTACCCGTTGTTTAACTGGCCCTAGCAAAACTGTAAGGTAGAGAACAATGAAGAATACAATCTTGTGAAAATTCATGGGGGATGCTCTAAAGTGCTAGACAAAGATCAGGGAGCCAGACAAATTCATAATGACTTCAGAAGAGAGTATAAAATCACTATCAATGGGCAACTACAGGATGCCTTGAGAACACAAGATAGAAGCCCCTGCTCTGGTCTTGAAAGATTAAGGAGGATCTCCTTGAGGAAGCAGAACTTGACAGTCTCTCTTTAATTAGTTTTGGTCAGACTCATTGGAATACACACCCTAGCTAGGCTTTAATCGTTTGACTTCTGCATGGCCAAATTTTCACCTTACCAAGGACTACCACACTCCATTTTTCTTCATGTTTCTTATTCTTCACAATTCACAAGTGATGCTGACCACCTTGCTCTGTCTTCAGGAAGAATCTCATTAAGGCAGTTTGATCAAAATGGCCCCTCATCCCTGATGTCTCCTCCTAATCAGTTTTAGTCTACTGACATTTTCCCTTATTCCTTGTCCATATCCAATACCCCCATATTTCTTCATTGTATTTAAAGTTGAGCCCAATTTATCTACTACAAAAACTCCTACCTTATACCTGACGCAATTGTCCCCCTGAAAGTCTGCCTTAGTGTCTTTTTTGTTTTGGTTTGTTTTTGGTTTTTCGAGACAGGATTTCTCTGTACAGTCATGGCTGTCCTGGAACTCACTCTGTAGACCAGGCTGGTCTCAAACACAGAAATCTGCCTGCCTCTGCCTCCCAAGTGCTAGGATTAAAGGGGTGCACCACCACTGCCTGGTTTTGCCTTAATGTCTTTATCATGTTTTTATAAATAATATAATAAACAGATATTGTACTCTGAAGCATACAAAAGTTTGTAAACAAGCAAAATGTGGAAGAGAACGATACTCTAATCACTGAAGAGCAATATATTTAGCCAGCCAGAAGAAGACACAGAGTGAAACAGAAAACAAAAGGGAATGACATGAAATAATGGTATTCTTTCTGTGTCTCTCTATCTCTATGTCTATCTCTGTCTCTCTCTGTCTCTGTCTCTCTGTCTCTGTCCCTCTCTCACACACATACATGCATACATACATACATACATACATACATACACACACATCACTAACCAGTGAGTGTAGATTAAATTCAAAGATGAAACTGGCATAGGGTTCAGGGACTAGACAATGGGATTCCACCAGTGTGGGTAATATATACAATTAGAGATATTTGAATAGTGTTAGCTTTTTGTTATTGTCGCTATTGTCATCAGATGTAATGCATATAGCAACTTCATGAGGTATCTTAAGGCCAGAAGAATTAGGTGCATGTATGTGTGTCTGTGTGTGTGTGTGTGTGTGTGTGTGTGTGTGTGTGTGTGTGTGTGTGTGTGTGTGCTCCCTATCTTCAAGGTGTTTAGAATTTGTCTAAAACAGTGGTTCTCAGCCTGTGGGTCCTGATCCCCATAGGGATCATATACCAGATATCCTTCATGTCAGATATTTACATAATGATTCATTGCAGAAGCAAGATGACAGTTATGAAGTAGCAAAGAAATAATTTTATGGTTGTGGCTCAGCACAACATGAGAAAATATAGTAAATAGTTACAGCATTAGGAAAGTTGAGAATCACTGGTCTAGAATGTTTTGAGTGGATATAAAAAAGGTTTCAGAAGTCTACATGTCATGGTGTTAGGAATCTCAGATATCTATAAGTTTGTAAATTTTCAGGTAGCTATGGCTCCTGCATAAGCCCTGATAAATAAAGGGTTTATGAAAGAATGGCATTAATCAAAGAGTCAGACTCCATCACTTACCTCATATCAGCCTCATGATCCCATTGTTTCATTGTATTGGTGGTCATTTAGTATTAATTACAACCCACTAGCAAGCTTGCTAGTATCCTTGCCGAAACTGTGGCATGGAAGCTAACCTTAGTGGCTGTAACAAATACTGGAAAAACAAATGTAAGTCCTTATCAAATAACCATGGATAGAAACCAGACTTGGTATCAGGCAAACTGAGAGTCCTTTCCAGAAAGAAAAAAAAATAGCTTCTTCATTCTCAATCACTTCCTACTGCTTCTCCATGATGGTAGCACATGCTTAACCCAGTCAACATTATATCTTTCTATGTCCACTATTGTTCTTCTCCTATATGAGTTAGGATTTATTCTTCCATTGCTATAAAGAGATACTATGACCGAGGCAACTCTTATAATAGACAAAATTTAATTGGGCCTGGCTTAGAGGTTCTGAGGTTCAGTCCATCATCATCATGGCAATGTCCATGCAGACATGGTGCTGGAAAAACTGAGAGTTCTACATTTTGTTCCAAAGACAAACAGAAGTCTGGCTTCCACTTGGCTAGGGGGAGGTCACAAAGCCCACTACTATGGCGACACACTTCCTCCAACATAAGCAACATCTACTCCAACAAGGCCATACCTCCTAATAGTGCCAGTCCCTGGATCAAGCATATTCACACCATCACAGTACACACCCTGGGTCAAGCATATTCAAACCACCACACCAGCTGAGTTTGCACTATTCTCTAAGTGCTTTGATCAAACGAAAAGAACACAAGTTTCACCACACCAGTTCCAAAGCTAGGTTTTATCTACTTCATACTCCTCAAAGGTCTCCTGTGGACAACATGCAGCTATTGAACGGAAACCTAAGTAAAAGGGAGAGGGCACATGTAGGTCTTCTAGTCAATGTTCCTTTTGAACTCCTACATAAATCCTAGTGTGAACTGCCAATGAGTGTAAATTCAGCTCCATCTCACTATAGCTTCCTGAGAGAAATGAAATGAGCATTTCTCAGATGAGCCCACACAATTCACAGAAGTACTAGAAGCAATGATCATTGGCTTTTTGCAGACACACAGTTTTGGGGTCATTTGTTAGACAGACAGATAAATCTTGAATGCCCAGGGCCAAGAAATGGGAGTGGGTGGGAAGGGGAGCAGGGCGGGGAGAGGGTATAGGGGACTTTCAGGATAGCATTTGAAATGTAATTGAAGAAAATATCTAATAAAAAATTGAAAAAATAAAAAATAAAAATAGAAATAGATAAATCTCAGGACCTTACTCTTGGGTAAACCAAGAACTCAGAAAACTTGGCCTACAATTTTTTTGTCTTTGCTTACCACACTATCCCTATCTGTTTTGAATGAACTACAGCATCATTGACATTTTGTATCAGAGAATCATTATCTATCTTAGGATTTAGAAGCCATATTATATATGTACTAATGTACAGAATCTCAAAATTTATCAAAGAAAAATTGAACTGAGCTAAACAAAGTACCAAAGCTCTAATTATAGCTTAGGATTTCAAAATTCTTCAATCTCAACAAATTAGGGACAAAATAAAACTCAGCATCAAAGTCAAAGGTAGTCGCACTTGCTACAATTCCAGCACATGGAAGGCAGCAGCAGGGGGATCTGGAGTTCAAGGTCAGTCTTGACAGTATGAGAATCTGTCTCAAAAGAGAATGAGGGAGGTGGACAGAGAGACAAAGAGATAGAGACAGAAAGAGATATAATTAAGGACACAAGATTCAAAAATCATATCCAAGCAATAGAATCTAATAAAAATATATAAAATATTACACCCAACAATATCAGAATACATGTTCTTTTCAAAATTCTGTGTAGTACTCACAAAGATAGATAATATTTTGCACGTAAAATAAAATTAAATAAATTTAAAAGAATGAAATTGAAATATGGTGTCAACTCAGCATAAGTGGATCATTTTTTTAAAAAAAATTCTTAGAATTAATGGGTAATTTGGGGTGGTTTCAGGATAAAAGATGAAAATCTCTTACATTTCTGTATACTAACAATAAGCATTCCAAAACTGAAGTTAAGAACATGTCTTTTAAAGAGTTGGAAGGATGGCTTAGCAATTAAGAGAACTTGCTGTTCTTTTTCCAAATTCAATTTTCATTACTATTTTATGTGTGTGAGTACCTTGCTTGCATATATGTCTGTGTACCAAATGCATGCTTGGTGTTCTCAGAGGTCAGAAGAGGGCTTCTGATTCCCCCCTGGATCAAGTGTTACTGTCATCTGTGAGCTACCTCATGGGTGCTGGAAATCAAACCTTGGTCCTCTTGAAGAACATCCAGTGCGCTTGACCACTGAGCCATCCCTCCAGCTCCACTTGCTGTTCTTGAAGATCACACATGCTCATTTTCCAGAACCTACATCACATGGCTTACATTACCTGTAACTTAGTTCAGTGTATCAGATGCCTCTTTTGACCTCTGTGGACACCAGGCATACATATGGCACATATATGTACATGCAAGGAATCAAATATACACACAAAATAGAAATAAATAAATTATTTAGAGTATATATTTTGCAATAGTTCTAAAGAAATTTAAGTGCATATTGCATATTGCAATATTGCTAAAGAAATTGAAGTACTTATATATGCAAAAATTGAACAGGAACTGCATTTTAAATGAAATGTTAAATGTGAATAAAAGAAAAAAATTTAAGTTTAGGAGTTTCAACATAATAAAAATGTCAGTTCTCCTAACAGTGATTTGTAGGATATTACAATCCCAATAAAAATATCTGCAAGGCAGTTTTTAGACACAAATGAACTTTTTCAAAACTTTATTAAGAAGCGGGTCTTCTAACAGCTAACTCAATCTTGAGAAAAGATAAATGGAGACTTACCCTTCCCAATACTGTCTACCCAGTATTGAAGGTTACTATATAAGTATAGTAATCAAGAGTATACAATATTGACAGAATAGGCACACAGAGATCAATAGAACTAAATAAAGACACCAGAAATAACCCACACAAATACTTCCACCTGATTTTTGACACAATGAACAAACTATTTCAAAGGAAGAGAAAAACAGTTTAAATAAATGGCACTAGAATCATTGGAAATTCACTTTAAAATTTCAAAGTGGATCATGGACTTTAAATGTAAGACATGAAACCTAGTAAACTTTTTAAATGGAAGAGTACATTCACAATCCAGAGATTTGTTGCATTTGACACTGAAAGTGCAATCCGTGAAAAGCTGGTAAAATTTCAACAAAAGAAAAAAAAAGTTGTTCTGAAAATGATGGTATTGTAACCTACAGGATGGTGAGACAATACTTGCAAAATGCATAGCTGATAAAGCACATTATGTAATATATATGAGTACCTCACAAAACCTATTAGTTTTTAAAAAGAGCAATTTAATAATGGATGCATGGTACATATGTTAGCCAGCTTTTCATATATGTGACATGTACCTGGGAGAAACTGTTTCAAACAAAAAATATTTCCTTTTGCTCACAGTTTCATAGACCTGCAGTCCACGGCCAATTGGATACATTCTTTCTGGACTTGTCATCAGGTGGAACATCATAACAAAAAACCCCCAGCAGAACAAAGTCCCTAACTTTGTGGTGCCCAAGAAACAGAAAGAAAGAAAGAAAGAAAGAAAGAAAGAAAGAAAGAAAGAAAGAAAGAAAGAAAGAAAGAAAGAAAGAAAGAAAGAAAGAAAGGGACAAAGGATAGTATCTTTCCAGGGCAAGCCCCAATGCCATACTACTCCCAAGTAGGCCCTACCTCCCAGTCCACACAGTACCCAAAATAACATAACGTAATGAATCATTAGTCAGATGAATTTTCTGATTAAGAACCCAATGACATGATCCAATCTCATCCCCCTAAACTCCACATCTCAACACTACTCCACTGGAATCCAAGCCACACATGACTATTTGGGAGGATCTCATATCTAGACCATCAGAAAATGAACCAACATTTCACTACTACAAAGATGACAAAAAGGTACACAAAAACATGTTCAATGTCACTAACTACTAGTGAAATGGAAAGGAAATCAGAAGAGCTAAACTTTTAAAAATAGTAGTAATACCAAACCCTGGAAAACCTGGACCACTCATACATTACAAATGGCAAATTAAACATATGGCTACTATGGAAAAGTTTGGTGATATAAATGAGCCAAGTACCTACTGTATGTTGGCCATAAGTTGTATATGTATTTTTTTACAGCAGTCCAGGGCTAACTTGCTAGCAAAAATCCTGCAGCATCCATCCCAGGTTTTTACATATACTATTGTTTACAATGTAGCACAGAAAAGGTATTATCTTTAGCAATTAAGAGGAGACCACCCCACTTAGGGATCCATCCCATCTGCAGACACCAAACCCAGACACTACTACTGATGCCAAGAAGTTCCTGGTAAGTAGTACCCTGAGAGGCTCTGCCAGCACCTGACCAATACAGATGTGGATGCTTGCAGCCAACCATCAAGAGACCTACCCCACTGTGGGCTATACTATTCCCCAGGGGAAGGGTCCTGAATATGAGTGGATAAAGCAAGAAACTAACATCCAAGTGAGCATGTATGCATTCATTTATTTCTGCTCTTGACTATAAATATGATGTGACTAGTGTTTGCAGTTGTGGCCTATACTCCCCCAAGATGATGAACTGTTACCTGGAATTGTGAGCTAAAATAAGTACTTTCTCTACTAAGTAGCTTTTTGTCAGGATATTGTGTGGAAGTAACAAAGTGAAACTGAGGTTCAGGAATTTGTCCAGGCTCAGAGTTTAGGATACATCTGTGATGATTTGTATATGTCTGAACCAGGGAGTGGCACAATTAGGAGGTATGGCCCTGTTGGAGTAGGTGTGTCACTGTGGGTATGGGCTATACCTCATCCTAACTGCCTGGAAGTCAGACTTCCACTAGCAGCCTTCAGATGAAGATGTAGACCTCTCAGCTCCTCCTGCACCATGCCTGCCTGGATGCTGCCATGTTCTCACCTTGATGATAATGGACTGAACCTCTGAACCTATAAGCCAGCCCCAATTAAATGTTGTCTTTTATAAGACTTGCCTTGGTCATGGTATCTGCTCACAGCAGTAAAACCCTAATTAAGACAACATCCTAAAAAAAAAAAAAGAAAGAAAGAAAGAAAGAAAGAAAAAGAAAGAAAACAACAACAACAACAAAAGACATCCATCCTGAGAGAAAAGATACCATAGCAAGAGCAAGAGCATAAGGTCACATCAGATCTGCTGTCAGGAAGCAGAGAGTAAGAAATGGTGGTATTTAGCTCATTTCCTTCTTTTTAATTCACTCTGGGACTCTAACCTATGTGCTTCTCATATTTAGGATAGATCTTTCCACTTCATTCAGACTAACTTAGAAAATCCCTTAAAGGCATGCCCTGAAATTAGTTTCCATGGTGATTCTAAATTCTATCAAGCTGATAATCAAGATTAACCATCACAACTCCACCCTTTGTCAATTTAACAATGGAACATATTGCTTTGAAGCCATAACATTCCACCTTGACCCCATAGGCTCACTGCCATCTCATAATGCAAAATCCACTTATCCAACTTGCAAATCCTCAAGAATTTCACAGGTCAGACATGATTTACAAGTTCAAAGTCAAAGTCTCAGCTGAAAATCAAGTCAGTGTGTTAACTGTGAGCTCCCACAAAATCCAATAAAAAAACCAACAAGTTACATGTGTATATGTGTGTTTTGAATGAAAAATATCGCATTGCATTATGCATTTGAATATGTAGTGCCCAGTTGGAGCTGTTTGGCAAGGTTTAGGATATGCAGTCTTGCTGGAGAAAGCATGTTCCTGAGTGTGAACTTTGAGAGTACATATAGCCTCTCCTACTTCCAATCAACTTTCTCTTGATTTTTTTTTTTTTTTTTTTTTTTTTTTTTTTGGTTAACGATGTGATTACCCTGCTTTCTGCTACAGCCACCATGCTTGCCTGCTGCCATGTTTCCCTACTGTGATAGACTCTTATCTCTCTGGAACCCTGTAGTTGTTTCAACAAGAATGGCCCTCATAGGCTCATGTATTAGAATATTTGATTCCTAAGTCGTAGAACTGTTTGGGAATGGAGTAAGACATATGACCTATAGAAGAAGGTCTGTCACTTTGAAGTTTGCCCAAGACATTCTTCTCTCTCTCTCTCTCTCTCTCTCTCTCTCTCTCTCTCTCTCTCTGTATCTGTACTATAATTGCAGATCAAGATATAATCTCTCAGCTACTGTTCCAGCACTAAGTCAGCCAGCCTGCTGTCATGCTTTCCACCATGATGATCTTGGATGTACCCTCTGAAAATGTAAGAAAGTCCAATTAAATGCTTTCTCCTGAAGTACACAAGGAGCTGAAGGGGTTTCCAGCCCAATAGGAGGAACAATATTATGAACTAACCAGTACTCCCAGAGCTCCCTAGGACTAAACCACCAACCAAAGAGTACACATGGAGGGACCCAATGGCTCTAGCTGCATATGTAGCAGACGATGGCCTAGTCGATCATCAATGGGAGGAGAGGCCCTTGGTCCTGTGAAGGAGCTATGCCCCAGTACAGGGGAATGCCAGGGCCAGGAAGCAGGAGTGGGTGGGTTGGGGAGCAGGGGGAGGTGGGAGAGGGTAGGGGATTTTCAGAGGGGAAACTAGGGAAGGGGATAACATTTGAAATGTAAATAAAGAAAATATCTAATAAAAAATAAAAAAAGAATTATATGTTTAGGTTCAGACACCGGAAAAACAAAAACAAAAACAAACAAACAAACAAACAAAGCTTTTTTTCTGTAAGTTGCTTTGGTCATGATGTTTCTTCACAGCAATAGTAAAGTAACTAGACAAACCTTAAGCCCAAAATACATAGACACTTCTTTCTGTAAATTGCTTTTGATTATGCAGTTTTATCATAGCAACCAAAAAGTAACTAATACAACATACAACAACACAGAATAAACATTACCATTCCAAAAGGGGAGGATTGGGACACAACAGCAAATCGTCATGTCAAAGCAAGACTGAAACTCCACAATGAAAACATGATACAATGTGTAAGATTTAAAATATATAGTAGTGAATAAAACTGAAATTATAATCAAATCAATAAAGTATGTCAGTATACCGATTGTAATATTATGGTTTACTTTCTCAAAATTGTATCTTTTAAGAAATTGAGCCAAAGTGTCTGTGAACCTATGGATTAATTTATCAACTAAATGAGCCCACAACTGCCATGATATACAAATTCATTTTAAAGAACCATCCCAAAACTATTCTGTTTTAAAAAAAATGTATTCAGTGACCAAAGTGGAAGCAGGGAGAATGGTTAGAATCACTGCAATAGAGACAGGCAAAAATGGTTGGGGTTTAGAGGGAGAGAATTTTGAAAATAGAAGTAAACTATTTTTGCTTAGAGTTGCATGTAGGGTACAAGTAAACAAAATAGCATCAGAGTGTTAAGCTGAAGGTGGAGGACGTTTGGTAGTAGGGAAAGAGAGAAAGGTGGAGATTATAAGATGTGGAACCTGGATAATATCCTCAAATCCACAAATAAAGAAAAGAAAAAAACCCTAAAGACTTGAAGAAATATCCTCAAAGACTGGGGTCCAAAATATGTCCTTCAAACTTTGCTATTACATTATGAGAATACTCCCTCTCCAGATATGACAATCTACAGTCTACCTGCCATTGTGCATCTTCATGGTGTCTTGGGGAACATGAGCCTTAGGACTTGAGATCAAGTCATATCCAATAAGAGCAGGAGGAAAACCTTTCCCTTTTGCCAGAAAACAAAACAGACCCAAAGTGGCTGCCATTGCAAAACTGTCTGGGGGCAGAGACATTCTGCTAAATGCTGTTTGAAGAATTATTTCAGTGTGCCACTTGAACACTTCTTTCCACTGGGAGCTTGGCTGTTGCTACTATGCCCAGCCCGTCAGTCTTATATTTAATAAGAGACTTCAGGAGATGTGGCTCTGGCTGCCACCCTCTCCATCATGTTTCTAACCCCATCTGTTAGCTCATTCTTAATTCTTGGCTAATGTACTAAAATTCCCTTTTGGGAACCCAATTAGGGCAAGCACATCAAGCAAAACGGATGTGCCCTCTGTATCAAGTACATATAGCAATGTTTAATGTGTTGGTGTTGAGAGACTAAAACAACAAACTGGCACAGTTCCCGGAACACCTGTCACTTCTGGACAGGACCACACAGGGGAGTAGAAAGGGAGGAGGAAGAGAAGAGGATGGGAACAATTGGGGATATAGCTGTCCCCTACTGCTGCTCTGCCGTGCCTGGTCAAGCAATGAAAGCTAAAGGCAAGAACTCAGTTTCCTTAGGCCCTTGTGAAACAATGAGCACTCTGAGCCGATTAGTTTCACTGGAAAGTTTCTCAGTCTGGAGAAACTAAGAGCGGAGAGGGCCAAGATGGAGACAGGAGCAGTTTCTCACGGTGAGAGCATAGCTGTCATTATTGGTGACATATGAATGGGGGAGTGAATTGCTTTCTTTAGTGTAGCTTCAAAGCTCAAATCTAATGATACCAGCAAGTAATGAGAGACAAAGGAAGTGGGCTTAGGAGGGGACAGATTTTTTTTGACAGGCAGTTTTTCTGCCTCTCAGCCTGGCTCACTATCCTTGCAATCTGTGGCCCGAGGCCCACTGATTCATTTCAAACTGCTCTGTTGAACTTGAACTCCTTTGACCTTATACTCTGGTGCAAAGCTCAACCTCCTTACTCTACACAAAACACCTTCTCTCCATGATCCACAGCAGATGACCTCCCAGTCCTATCTCAGAGGGCTGAAGAAGAACACTAGTGAGAGGCTTAAGTTTCTTTAATATATAAGTGAATGATTTTTTAAAAAGATTTACTTGTATTATTTTATGTGTATAAGTTCTTTATCTGCATGTGTGTCTGTGAACCATGCAAGCATCAGGTGTCTACAGAGGCCAAAAAAGGATACTGGTTCCCCTTGAACTTAATTTACAGCCATCTGTGAGCCACTATGTGGGTGCTGGGATTAGAACTCTATACTCTTCATCATCACTCCATCCCTAAATGTTTTTTTTTTTGGGGGGGGGTCATCTCATCTCTCTCTACCTTCCCAAGGTCTCCTATTACACACATAGTGATGCATGTATGGATAGCTCACAGGTCTCGGTGGCTTTGTCTTTTAACTCCTTATCAGACTACACAATTTTCATCTTTGAGCTTGTTGTTGAGCCATTCTACTTCTTCATTTCAGTGATGATGCTTTTCAACTGCCAAATTTTCTACTGTGTTCTTTTTCATAATATTTCTTTATTAGCTTAGATTATTTAATGAGAAATCCTTGCGATACTTGTCTTTAACTTTCTAAATATGGTTTTGTTCGGTCTTTGAACACACTTATAATAATTGCTTTGAAGTTGGTCTCCATAAGCATAGGCCATGTAGAGAGATTTTTCACTGATTGTCTTTTTTGGTATGCAGGCCATACTTTCTTAATTCTGTGTATTCTATTTTTTCATTGAAATTTGGACATTCTAAATAAAAATACTATAGCAATTTCAGAGATGAATCTCTTCTCTGGGGCTTGGTATTGACACTATTTACTTAGTGACTCTACTGAACTAATTATGTGACTTTGGGTAAATTGTTAGCCTTACAGTCCACAGCTTAAGATCTCCTACCTTGTGTTTATTTGTGAGATTGACTGCCTACCAGTCATTATAGTATGATAGTTAGATACTAACTGGTTCTAAGTTTCATGTTTTGAAGCATTCATCCTTACCTTTGAATGAGTGTGTAGCTGAGACACTGCTTCCACAGGTCAATTGGAAACTGTTCATTCAGGAACTAGCGTTTTCTAAGTACTTTATATCTGAGTAAATGTATTCTGTGACATGGAATTCCTGCTACTCATCTGAGGTGAGTGTGAACTTGACTAAAGCCCTCTTAAGCTATCTTTCCACTGATCTTTTAAGCTTATAGCTGATTTGTCTCTATCGTTACCGTGTAGCTGTTCTCATCCTGATCCTATTCTCTCTCTCTCTCTCTCTCTCTCTCTCTCTCTCTCT
>NC_034613.1:40040443-40050553 GCF_900095145.1 Mus pahari | reverse complement strand
CGATTTGCAAATTCATCTGGAATAATAAAAAAACCTAGGATAGCAAAAACCATTCTCAACAATAAAAGAACCTCTGGTGGAATCACCATGCCTGACCATAAGCTGTACTACAGAGCAATTGTGATATTCCAAAATGTCTTATTCATCAGTTTTGCGTCATTTCCATTTCTCTCTGGAATAATCTCACTTCTGGGACACCTCAACTAGTTCTCCACCTGGGTCCTTTTTATGGTTTGAGTGTTGTATGTTTGGGACTGCTGCCACTCATCAGCGAAGTTTCTGCAGTATGGAGATGGGATCAAGAGGGTCGACTGGTGTTTAACGAAGTTCATTACCTTTCCAGTATGTTAATTGATCTTTCAAATCAGGGAAATACAGCTGTCTTCTTAGCTGCAGCTGTGCACGCAGAGCTGTTCAGGCTGCTGAGAGAGAGCCCATCCACTTGGAGTGTGGTGGGTACCATCTCTGACTCAGATGCTATGGAATAGATGTCCCTGAATTTTGGTTCATCCCCAAAGACTTGAAAAATGTCTTCTTTGGTAATTTTAACTGGTTTCACAGTTGTCTGTCTTGGGGAATAGATTATTTGAATTGCTCACACAAGGGAAGAAATTGCAAACTTTTTCCCTAAGCCTTGAAGATCAAAATCACAGTTGAGGCCTGATGATTGAGAACCAGAACCAAGGTTGGGTAGGGAAAATAAAAGTTGTCACCATTAATAGTCTGGATCAATAGAGAAGTAGACAGGGAGAAAAATCAGCCATGGCATGCAAAATATATGTCTTACAACCATCCTTGATCTGGCTTTAAGTCTATTTTATTATCTCAAGATATCACAAATGGCTCTGTATACCTGAGAAGAGACTTACAAGCTATCCAACTCACACAGCATCTGTCTATGCTGAGCAGGATGTTTCCTTTGAATTCACTCCCTCCCCCTCACTAAAGCCAACAAATATACTTTCCTGGCCAGCACTGGAAGGAGGAAAAGACCCTTAGTGGTTCCTTAGTCTGCTATTTTTGGGCTTTTCCCCTTGTTTGCTGGAGTGCAATGTGAAAACACACCTTGTAGAAATCAACAGTATGACTCCATGTTGCATGGAGCTGATGAGATAGTGAGGCAAACAAGAGTTAGGTCACGACACAGACACACAGACAGACAGACACACACACACACACACACACACACACACACACAGAGGCATGGATCAACATACATATCCGAGGCTCTGCCTTAGTCCCTTATAACTGTGGTCTTGAGTAAGAATACATCTATCTTTTCATTGTCATCTTTTTCTCCTCTCGAAAATGAGGATATTGATGACTTTCTAGGATTCTAGAGGTGATAAAAAATAATCTTGCCTCTGCTTATCACTTAAACTCATCTCAAAACTAATACTCTTTCTCATTCAATACACTCAAAGCACTCCGATTTCTTTGTGTTCCTTGAACACACAAACACTTTTGTAGCTTGGGGACTTTGTGTACTATATTTTCTCATCTGTGTTACGGCTTTGTAAGTTTTTCCATAACTTTTGTTTTCATATTATCCCTTTGGTAACACCTTAAATATAATTTCTGAAGAGTGAATTATTCTGAAAATTTAATTTACAATAAAACCAACAAAAAAACTTCTGAGTTGTGCCCATTCTAGTCACTCTATCTCATTTTAATTTTTATGCACTTACCAGTATCTAAACAGAGACAGCATAATTGGAAAGTGCCTAATGGCCTGGGTTTGAAACCTGTCTCTCTCAGTTCCTACACAATGACTGACCTAGTTGTATTGCTGTATAGAGGCGCTAAGACCATAGTTACTCCTACAAAATAGAACTTTTATTTGGAGGTTTGTGTACAGTTTTAGAGGTTTAATTCATGACCATCCCATGATCTTCATGGCAGGATGCAGACAGGCATGATGCTGGAGAAATAGCTGAGAGCTTTACATCTGGATCTTCAGGCAGTGGGCAGGGAAAGAGACAGTGGGTTTGGCATGGGCTTTTGAAACCTGCAAGTCCACCACTAGTCACACACCTCCTCCAACAAGGATGAGACCTAAACTTCCCAAAGAGTTCATCAACTTGGAACTACATACAAACCCATGAGTTTATGGGGGGGGGGCATTGTCATTCAAACCACGACAGTGACTTTGGCAAGTTATTTAAGTATCCTTAGCTTCAGGTTCCTGCTCTGTAAAATATGAATATAATATGTCTCAAAGTGTTTTAAGTATATGTTAAGTCCTCTTCAGCACGGAATCTGGAGCATAATAATAAGACTTTCTGTCAGTGCTAGCTCTTGTGCTGCCAGATCTAAGTTAGCCAGGGTTGGGGTTAGGGTTAGGGTTAACATTGGGGTTAGAGTTAGGATTAGAGCTAGGATCAGGGTCAGGTGTTGGTTAGGATTAGGGTTAGGGTTAGGATGACGGTGAGGATGGGGGTTAGGGCCAGGATGCCCGCTAGTGCTCCCTGCCATATGGTACAGACTTTTGGGTCTATTATATAGAATTTATGGAATGCCCCTTCTGAGCTAGGATATGAAAGACTTCATCCTGGGTATTCTCACTCATCTGTACCACTTCCCTTGGGCAATTGATGTGTGGGTTAGTACATTAACATATCAAAGAACCCTATGGAGAAAGCTATGAACTTCGCTCTCTCACCAAACCTAATGACTGCTCTTGGCAGCATTGACTTAAACCTCATAAAAACATCCTTATCCAGAATTATTTAGCTGAGCTGCTCCTGGATTCCTGGCTCATAAAAGTCATTTGAAGTAATAAATATTTATTATTTGGGCCACTTTTTTGTTGTGGTTGTTTGTTTGTTGTTTTTTATTTTTTAATTTAATTTTATTTGTAATTCATTTTTTACACTTCATATTCTATTCCCCACCCCTCCCCATCCACCCTCCGACTGCTCCACATCCAATACCTCCTGCCCACCCCACCCAGTCTCCACAGGGATGCTCCCACCCCCAGCCCACCTGACCTCTAAACTCCCTGGGGCCTCCAGTCTCTTGAGGGTTAGGTGCATCATCTCTGAATGAACACAGACCTGGAAGTCCTCTACTGTATGTGTGTTGGGGGCCTCATATAAGCTGGTGTATGCTGTCTGTTTGGTGGTCCAGTGATTGAGAGATCTTGGGGTCCAGATTAATTGAGACTGCTGGTCCTCCTACAGTATCGCCCTTCTCCTCAGCTTCTTTCAGCCTTCCCTAATTCAACTACAGGGGTCAGCTGCTTCTGTCAATTGGTTGGGTACAAATATCTGCATCTGACTCAGCTGCTTGTTGGATCTTTTGGAGGGCAGTCATGCTAGGTCCCTTTTTTGTGAGCATTCCATAGCCTCAGTAATAGTGTCAGGCCTTGGGACCTCCCCTTGAGCTGGATCCCACTTTGGGCCTGTTGCTGGACCTTCTTTTCCTCAGGCTCCTCTCCATTTCCATCCCTGTAATTCATTCAGACAGGAACAATTATGGGTCAGAGTTGTCACTGTGGGATGGCAACACTCACTTGATGCACTGTCTTCAGGCTGGAGATGGGATCTAAAAGTTCCCTTTCCCTACTGACCAGCGTCTCATCAAAGGTCCCTATGGTTCCTGGGAGTCTCTCACCTCCCAAGTCTCTGGAGGGTCTCCCCAACCTCCTATTTCCTGAGGTTGCCTGTTTGCATTCTTTCTGCAGGCCCTCAGGGCTTCAGTCCTTTTCCCTGACCCAATACCAGACCAGGTTCCCCTCTAACCCCCCACTGCCTCCCACCCCATCCACTTTCCCTCCCAAGTCCCTCCCTCCTTTCCCACTTGTGATTGCTTTCTTCTCTCTCCCAAATGTGAAACAATAGATTATTAATATAGTCATTAAATGATATTGTTGGCTTACCTCTTTATTAATCAATCCTGTTTTCTCTGTTCTATACCTAGGCCTTCATTAGTGGAATTCTGAGTTTGACATAAGCATATGCAGTAAGTACAATTCAAAATTTGACACAAAGTCTTAAATAAGTCTTACTTAGTTGTTGTTTTAATAACTCTGCTATAATGTAGAGAACTTTACTAGGAATGGCAGCCATGCTCTGTGCACCAGGTATCTGAGTGATCTTAGATAAGTCATTTCATATCCTGGAACACTCTCATATCTCTAATAAGAAAACTAATATCTTTCCCCCCTACTGAAAGGAATAATTGTGAAGATGGAATGAGATGATAGATGGGGAAACTAGTGGCAGAATCAGCCAAGTCAGGACAACATCAAATTTCCTGTAACACTTGTGCTGTCCTTGTCCTTCTCAGCTATGTGAACAAACATCTCCTGACTCCTTTAAAGATATATTATTATTATTAATTTCCATATTAGTATATGGAATTAGACTCAGGGGTAGTTATATTTAATATAACAGGGTTTTTCATTCAGCCCCCCCCATTTTCCAGTTTTGTAACTAGCAATTATTATGTCAAAGCAAAGATTTTTCTTCCTAATGTACTAAAACATCACTCTCTTCAAATAGTTGTGATTTCCCCCTATCATATTAATTCCTTTCAATTTAGGTTTGAGCATTCAAGTCCTTTTTGCTGCAAACAGATCAGAACTGAAATGATGAACTCTCTGCTTGAACAATTTTCTCATGGAGCCAGTAACTGCTCATAATTCAAAACAGACATTTTTCCTTAATTCTCTGCTTGCCACATTCTTAGGTCTGCTGCGTGACACTGTTTCTTTTAAAGAATTTTCTTCGGGGACTGATTGAGCCATTAACTTGTAGTCACATGGTGAAGAATTATGTAGCTGTATAAAGGGATTAGAACTCATTTTGTGTACTGCTATTCATTGGATTCCAGGATCTACTGATGGGTTGAATAACTAAGTTCAGAATAGTGTTTACTGTATATTTTAGGTAAGAGGAAAGGTAGGAATAGGAATGTGGAGTTATTTTTGCATTTGAAGCCAATCCCAAAAAGATAAGCAAAAACTGGATACTTATAAAAGGAAGGAGAGAGTAGGTTTTAAAAAAAAAGACAAATGAACATTAACTAATATAAACATCATTATTTTGTATGTTTATCTTTGGAGTGTTGTAGCTTTCACATAAATTATCAAAATTTTAAATGAAACAAAATGACACTAAATTACTAAGATCAAAACAAAGATAAAATAGATATGCTTAATGGTATCCTGAAATGATAGCTGACCTTATTCACGTAAGGAGAATCATTTCAAGTGATTTTAACACATAATTTGTTTATAAATACTTAATAGGTTATACCTCAGGAACAAAAGAAGTTACAAATAAATTCAGATATATTTTAATCACCATATTACCTATAATAATATTTAGAACGTTATGAAACTCTTAGGTCTTAGTTCATATTGCTATAAGAAAATAGCATAAACCAGGTAAATTATTGACACCAGAAATTCATTAGTAACATTTCTTGGGGCCAAAAAGTCTGAGATCAGGGTGTCAACATGGTTTAGGTTCTGGTGAAGGGTCACTTATGTGTTATATACAAGCAGCTACTTGCTGTGTCCCCAGCAGACAGAGCTCTAGCTCTCTGATTTATTAGAAGTGAGCTCATCCCATTTTTAAGACTTCATTGGTATGATCTAGTAATTTAGCAGAGCCATCTCAATGTGAATTAGTATTTCAACATATGTGTTTTAGACAGTATAATGTGTCAACTACAGCATTACATGAATATTATATATATATATATATAATACTTTTAGGATAACATAAATAAATAATTTTACAACTGTTATCAGAAATTGAAGTTTTGAGGATATAAGACAATATACACTCTGTTCCAGTCAGACCCCACTCAAAATCTATAGCCTTAACTAGGAGAACAGGATATTTACTACTAGGTCGGGTCTGCTACACAGACAGGGATGAAATCTTAACAATATGGTTGGCTAAACAAGACCTGCACAATGGCAACACATGCCAATATGAGTCAGGGAAATTTCACAAGACTCTACCCATAATGAAGTGAAGAACTACAGGTAATCAATGGCTTTTATGAGAGGGAGAATAGGCTCTCTCCAGGGACAAGTCAAGGGATAAGGTTCAATCTCAAGTGCTCAGCCATAAGCACATGTATATAAGAGCAATATTAAATGAACTCAGTAAGGGGTCAGTAAGGGGTCTTCTCTCTCTCTCTCTCTCTCTCTCTCTCTCTCTCTCTCTCTCTCTCTCTCTGTGTGTGTGTGTGTGTGCTCCACGTGTGTTCTGTAAAACAGTAATAATGAATTTGAGATGGAGTTGGGGAAACAGGTGAACTAAGAGGAGAAGATGGAGAGGTGGAAATAATGTAAATACTATATTAATATATGAAATTCTAAAAAAAGAATACCTTCCACCCTTGCTAGGTTATAATGAAGCTTTCCAAATTCAATCTCAACCATCATGGCAGCACAAAAGAAGGCTGAGACTTTCATCCTTCATGCTCAGCAGTGATCTCAGGCCACATTCCTACACTGTCTACACAACTGTGTATAGATTTGAGCTCTTTCGTGGAAGCCAGAAAGAAAGGGCATGCCAAATTTTTATGCAAAAGAACTGTAATATTGGGATCCTATATCTGGAGGAGGAAGTTTGAAAGGTTTTCTTTACATTTAAGAAGTTTTGAGACTTTTTAAAAATTACCTGCATGTCTGTGTGTGGGTATGTGCACGTATGTATGCAGGTGCCCAGACTGTCTAAGAGATTCCCTGGGGCTGGAGTTACAGATGGCTGTGAGCTGCCCAATGTAGATGCTAGAAACCAAACTCAGGCCTTCTACAGGAGCAGTATATTCTTTCAACCACAGGGCCTTCTCTCCAGTTTCTTTAACTTTAATTTTAAAAGTGTTAGAACTATCCTAAAAGAATGGGTTTTTAAAGTTCTTTAAATGGAAAAGGAAATGACCAAGAGATAAGTTACCTTGGAAAATCAACAAAGAAACCACAAAAGGGAAAGTGTGGTTAAATATCAGACTTTCCTTATTCCTTTAGATTTTAAATATATGTAATATGTGAAGGAAATTTTATAACTGCCTGATAGACTGTAAAGTTAAATACGTTTTAACAATTTTATACCAGAGTAAAGAAATGGACCAATAGGAGAGATGGAGGAACAAGAGAAGGTTTTGGAAGTTAACTATGATCAAAGAATATAGTATACATATATGAAAACATCATAGTGAAGCCCATTATTTATGCATCAGCAATAATACAAAGACAATTATATTATAGGCTAAGGAAGACCCAGGGAAAAAATAGGAACATGTTGTGTACAGATCACCTGAACTGATTAAAATGCAAAGTGCAATTATAAAAGTTTACAATCAATTTTACTGCCTGTAAAGTTATATTTAACATTGAATTCATGAATATAGAAACAATGCTTCTATTAAAACAAATTAAACTATGTATTTATAGCATGGTATTCTATACATTGCCAGATTTGATTTGCTGAAAAATTTTCTATTTATGTCTGAAATAAATTATTCTTTCTTTATAATTTCTGCTGTACATCTCTAAATAAATTTTTCTTTTAATTCTATTTATGGATTTTGTTGTGTCAAATGGAGTTTGTGTTCGTTAGGATTCTCTAAATGAACAGAAATATGTTATATATACATACATAAGAGTGGCTTATACAATGGCAGCTAATTAAAACCATTGCCACTCAGGATAGTAACCCTGCAAACCCCACAAGTGAGCATTTATGGAGAGCCCCACAGTGCCCGAGTGCTACCAGATGTCTTAGGAAGGTTGGCATCACAGTTCTCCACAGGCTCTGGAAACACAGGACAGCTAGTCTGTTTTATATGGTGGAAATGGTATTTGCCAAAATTCTTTCTGGAGTTCCACAAAAATGTAATACTAGATCTCCCAGATAATACAGCTGTACCACTCTTGGGTATTTATACAAAGAACTCCAATCCACCACATCCCAGAGTTACTGGCACAGCAGTGTTTTCTGCAGCTCTATTCACAACAGCTGAACTGTGGAACCAGCCTAGGTGCCCATCTACAGAGGGCATCTAGTATATTAGAACTTCAGCTATAAGGAAGAATGAAGCTGCATCACTTGGAGGAAAATGGATGCAACCAGAGACCATCATATCAAGCTAATTAAGCCAGACTCAGAAAGACAAATATTGCATGTTTTCTCTCATTTGTGGATCCTAGATTTTATATAGATATGTAAAGCCATGCATGTGCATATGGCATGACAGAGAAAGGAAACCGTGTAAGGGAACAGAGGGGGCTAACAGGAGGCAGGGGGGGATGAAGGAGATGGGGGTGGGGGCAAGCATGGAGGATATGCTTAAAGTACATTGTATACTTTTGTTAAAATGTCCTTATGTAACCCAACGTCTGCACAATAAAAAAAAAGAGAACAATTAAAAATAAAACTCATAAACAACAATAACAAAAAAAAAAAAAAAAGAGTGGCTTATAGTATGTGGTTCAAATAGTCCAACAATGGTTATCTCAACTTCCAAAGACCAAGGACCCAGATTTGTTCAGTCCAGGAGGCTGATGTCTCGGCAGTACAAATCTGGCAGAGGAACACTGAAGGGTTCCTGAAGAGCTGGTGATGATAACTGTGTGTCAGAATTCCAAAGAAGCAGGATGGCTTAGCGACAGGATAGACAAACTTGACAGTACGAGTGAGGGCAAGCAGACAAAATGTGAAAGCTTCTTTTTCCAAATTCTTTCGTATAGACTGCACCAGAAGGTGTGGTCCAGATGTAGGGTGGGTCTTCCCACTTCAAAAATTCTAATTAAGAAAATGCCTCACAGAAATGCTCAGAAGTTCAGATTTTAGTGGATTCTAGATGTAGTCAAGTTGACAACCAAAAATAACCAGTGGGGTTAATAATACTTATAAGGTCACTGTGAAAATTGAACATTTAGCATGGTTCCTTATCTAGCATATTATAAAGACACTAGCAAATGATGATTGTCATTTCAAAGAAATTTAAAAATTGTTTAAAATCTTTGCAAATGGCAAACAATTATTCATTATAAAATATTATTCTTCTGGTTACAAATTGTACCACTTATTAAAATATGAGCTTTGTCTTTAAATATTCTCTTCTAGATTTAGCCTCAAAACATAGGGTTGAAACTTGGCCAAAGACATTCTCATCCTGTTGACGGTTCTCTACTACTTACTCATTCCCAGTCTTGTGGCAAGATTTTTAATGATGCTTTTGTATTTACTTAATACGGAATAGGATTCTTCAGTAACTTTCAATTTTATTGTGTTGATTTACACAAATTATATTTTTCAAATTATTTTTCTTCTTTGTATAAAAATTAAAGTTATTGGGATAAAGTTCTTGTACTCAGGAGTCCCACAAAACATGAAACTGAGAGATAAAATATATACACAGAGGACCTGGAGCAGCCCTGAGTTGGTCCTGTGCTGGCAACCACATTTTCAACTGATATAATGAAAACTTATTTCTAGGCCACGGTAATTTTGTAATATATTTCTCATATATTGTTTTGAAATATAAATGATTATTCTTAAAAAACAATTAGCATTTGGCTATGCCTTGGTCTGTGTGCTTGCACATGTGTATATACTTGTGACTGTACGTATGTATGTAGATGTATGTAAACATGTCTGGAAGAGATCAACTTCAGGTGCCATTTCTCAGGAGACATCCACCTTGTTTGTTGAGACAGTGTCTATGAATAGCCTGGAGTTCACCATGTAATCTAGGCTGGCTAACTAGAGTGACCAAGAGATCTGCCTCTTCAACACCTGAATTTCACAATCATATTTCACCACATCCAGCTTTTCCCATGGATTCTGGGGATCAAATTACGGTCTACATGCTTGTATGATAAGTTCTTTGAAGATGGTGCTGTCTCCCCAACCCCAAGACAATTTTTGAAGTAGAGATATATAAAGGTCTCAAGAAGGTCTCAAACTCGTGTAATTTGCCTGTCCCAGATCCCTAAGTACTGGGGTTACAGTTGTGAGTCACCATGCCCATCACAGAAAAAAATTCAGTAAAGATCAAGTGCTTTGAATTAATTAGTTTCTTTTTTAAGTTTGAATATATATATATATATATATATATATATATATATATATATATATATAT
>NC_034613.1:40037612-40040420 GCF_900095145.1 Mus pahari | reverse complement strand
ATATGAGATATATATATATATATATATATATATATATATATATATATATATTGGGTAGAGTTTTAAATTAATTCCTAAAATATCAATGCTTTAATTATAGAACATGTGTCAATATGTATGGATATGGTGAGAAATATTTATTATGGTTCTGTTCTATATGACACAGATGATCTTCAAATCAGAAGATTATTCAGATGAAGCTTAAAAAATCCTATGAGCACCTTTGGAGGCAGCCATTTTCACAAGCTAGCAAAAGAATTGGAAGGTCAATGGATTTGAAATACGTGTGAGAGGAATTGACATAAGGAATCCTGCTGCTGGCTATAATTCGTTGCGAAGGCTTTTGTACTCTAAAGGTGATTTGCCACCATTTAGAAGGAATTCACTATGACTTATCCACACTCAAGGCGATAGAGGTGCTGATAACTATATTCTAACTCCTAGCAGAGGGAGTTTGTCAAAATTAAATTACATAGAGCTATGTTATAAAGAGAAATAGTCTCCATTCTCATTTATTTAAATGCTTACATTTACATACAACTAAAGACCAAATATATTCACTTCGTATTTTAATTGCAACCTAGTCCTTAGAACTTGCCATCTCTGGCCAATTGAAAGTTGTTTGTTATTGGTCTCTATGGTCCTTTGATATGAGCTGTCTTGTTAAACTACTTTAATTTCTGGCACTACAAAAGACTTCACATTCATCTTGTACTTTCCCTGAGCCATTTCTCAAATGTTGTTGTCCCATTCATGTTATTGATATGGATGATCTCTTTTTTTAATGTTCAACTCTGTCATATAATTCTATTTTACAATTAATATTTATGTCATCCAAGATAAACCAAAGAAGGAGAAAAATAGGGTGCGTGGGGGTATTTGCTGCTGTGGAGCTGGATAAGCAATCCTAGAACCCTTACGTCAATACTTCATAAGCAGAAGAGGCTGATGCAGATGTTTAAAAGCATAGCCTCTTCTTTCTTTGAGAGATTTCAACCTTGACTTGCATTCCTACCTGATTTTAGTCAGGCCCATTGCCTTTATCCTTGGTAATCTCCCTTACTTGAAGTCAGTGGGTTAGAAGATTAATTTGCATGTGAAAGATTTTTTTTTTTTTTAGCAACAACATCTAGATTAGTGTTTGAAAGAATAGTGTGACTGCAATTTATCCAAATTGACACATCACAACCATTCTGTGATGCATTTACTGGTCTATTTGTGTATTACTGGAAGCTTGTCTTTGTATTTAACCTGGTTTTTCATTTTGTCCCAGTGGACACCTTGGTACCAGTGCCTTTCATAATGTTCCGCTCTTCTCTTTCCTGCTTATTCTTCTATTACCTGAATATTTAGACTCAGCATTTGTTATACCTTATATCCATGTATTAACTCTGCAAGAATAAAATCATATTATTTAAAGTTGCAATGACAAGAAATGTTTTTCAAGAAATAGGGCATGTAAATGTCTGTAATCCCAGTACTTAGAAGCTGAGGCTAGCGCATATAGAGAAACATGAGTTCAATGCTAGCCTTAGATACATAGCAAAACTATGACTCTACAAACACTATATTTTAATTTTAACAGTATGTTTTACCTGAATAAATTATGTAAATATTATATAAATATTACTGATGTTTAGTCATCCACATTTATTCCTGGTGCACTTGGAGGTCAAAAGAGGACATTTGGATACCCCCGGAACTGCAGTTACACACAGTTATGAGTCACTATATAGACTCCGGGGAACAAAATCTGGGTCATCTGAAAGTCTTCAAACTTCTCTTCACCAATCGGACTCTCAAGGCTCAGGGATCTATGCAGAAGAGAAGGCAGAAAGATTGGTAAAAGACAGTATCTTCCAGACACAACAGAAATAACACATAAAAGTCACAGACACTAACCACATATTTAGGACCTGCACAGGTTCAAACAGAATCCCAGCCCTGAGAAGAAATGAATACAAATGGCCCACATCTATAAAAGTGACTCTCTGTTTAAGAGACAAAAAGAACAGGAAGATGAGGGAAGATCTGGGAAGAATTGGAGGAAGGAAATGAATATGACCAAAACATATATGAAAAATTAAAAAGAAATGAAGTTCATGCTGACTAAAAAAATGATAAATGAAAGGATGTAGAATCTAATTGGTTTCTTGATTCAAGAATGAACTTTATTCTGGTGCAACAAAAATGAGGTATTTGGGGCAGTGCTGATGGTGATGATCCTATTGATGTCTATGTGCTTTTTAAAAGTTTTTATTCTGTTTTTGTTCTTTCTACAGCTTAAAGATCTCCATAATACACCTTTCTTCCTTTCAGTAAGTCTCTAATCTGTTCTCTTTGGACTTGACACAGTTTCCCACAAGTAGGGGTTTCATGAAGCTTCTTCCTGTGCTCCTAAGAGCATTATAATTAAATTCTCATTTTGAGATAAATGTACTTTCATATGCCTGGGTAATGAGTAATGATGACGAATTCTGTGTACCCTTTCCCCAGTTTCTCCCACTGGTATTGTGTTAAAGAAGTATTTAAAGCAGAATAATTAGGATAGTGACATGTACAGACAAGATATTTGCATCATCGTGATGGCTGGTTGTGATGTACTTTTTTATTAATCTTCACTTCTCTCCCACTAATTCTTCTTTAATCTTTCCCAGTCATACACACACACACACACACACACACACACACACACACACACGCGCGCGCGCGTGTGTGTGTGTATATATATATATATATATATATATATATATATATATACATACATATATACATACATATGTACACACACATACATATATTTATACT
>NC_034613.1:40034140-40037562 GCF_900095145.1 Mus pahari | reverse complement strand
ATATATATATATATATATATATATATATATATATATATATATAACTTGCTTAGTCCATATAATGTTACCTGTGTATTTATAATCTCAGGACTGACCAGATGGCATTGAAAATGGGGCCATTTGTGATACTTTTACATGGAAGCAAGTAGTGCTCTATTCTATTCTGGACACGAAAGAAAAGTGACTTTCCAAGGGAATATGTGGATTTGTACCAGTAATGTATGAAAGACTCAGATTCCACAAATTCACAACATCATGAGACTTTATCTGTTTCACTTGGTTTTGATAAGAGAGTCTGTAAGAGTTACTCTCATGTACCTGTGACCAAATCCCTGACAGGAAGCATCTTAGCAGAGGATGAAAACAAATTGTCTTATAGTTAAAGGCAATGCAATCCATCATGTCAAGGATTCCTGGAGGAACTAGAGGTGGCAGACAACCTCAAGGAAACTGCTTCTTCAAGACACAAGGCTGATATGCACATAAATTCACAAGACTATGACAACATGAACAAGACTTGTGCAGACTGGAGCCAGGCAATGGGAGGAAAGGATATGGACACGTCCCTCTCCTAGCCAAGAAGCTATTTGCAATTGAATCTATACGAGAATTGAATCTATTCATTGAAGTGACTCTGGGTATATCAACAACAATATTACCAAAATATATTGTACCAAGTTTTCAAAAATAAATATAAACATTAAAAATGTTTCAAATAAGAGAAATTACCATAGCAAGTGTCATCATGGAAGTGAAACAGCTGGAACTTTAATATGTTATTGGTGTGAGCAAAAGTTATGTCTTCCACTTCAGAAAATCATTTGGTAAATCGCTTTAAAATAAGCCTATACCATGATGTAGTAATTCCACTTCTAAGAGATTTTCCAAGAAAAATGAATGCATGAACATTGCCCTCATTCAAATAAACAACCACCTACCCATGTTCATGCAGGCAACCCTAATTAAGTGTGGTGGCATGTGCGAGCACACACACACACACACACACACACACACACGTATGCACATGAAACAGAGAAAGAGGGGGAGGGAGGGAGGGAGGGAGGGAAGAAAGAAGGAGAAAGAGAAAGATGTTTAAGGGAGACTTGGGAAAGAGGAAGACTCAATTAAGAGGATGAGATATAGCAGTATATATTAGTCAACCAACATCTGTATGAACTGGTAAAAGAATAAAATTTTAAAAAGAAATGAATGTGTGTGTCTTAGTTTGGGCTTTATTGCTATGAAGAGACACCATGACCATTTATAAGGAGAACATTTAACTGGGGCTGGCTTACAGGTTCAGAGGTTCGGTTCCTTATCATCATGGTTGGAAGCATGATAGGTAGCTGGATCGGAAGGCAGACAGGATAAGACTCTCTTCCTTGCTGGGCAGAGTTACCGCTCTCTAGGAGCCCTCAAAACCCACCTACACAGTGACATACTTCCTCCAACAAGGCCTCACACCACAGTGTGTACAAAAAGTATATATACAAGAATTATTTCAGTTGTTTTATTCCTAATGGTCTCAAAAGGAAAATAAGAAAGGTTCTATTAACATATTAACAGTAGATAGGACAAGTGCTACAGTCACATGGTAGACTGTTATACAGGAATTTTAATACATGCCCTGAAATGGAGAATACTATTAAAAAAACTATTTAATGGATATAATTTAGATTAAATGGAAATATTCTTTGAGAAACATTACTCTTTAATAATAGTATTAGAAGAAATGAGAAATATTTTTAGTCTTTTCTATTAAGTAATTTTGTTATTAAAATGGTTTCCACAAAGAAAAATTTCAATTTCAGGTAGTTTTGTACATAAATTTAATTTTATTTTGACCTCTATGGCTATTCATATGATAAAAAGAAATATAATTTTAAAACATATTGTCTCCCAAGCCAGAGGAGAAAGTAACATTTCCCAATTAACATTATAAAGTCAATGTTATCCTAATATTCTGAACTTTTGTAATGCTGTGACCCTTTAATGCATTTCCTCATGTTGTGGTGATCCGCAACCATAACATTATTTTAATTGCTACTTCATAACTCTAATTTTGCTAGTTATGAATCACAACATTAATATCTAATATGCAGGATATCTGGTATGTGACCCATGGGCAAGGATCTTTTTATATAGAAAAATGGGGAGTTCGAGATCAGCCTGAACTAAATAGGAACATTCTTCTAAAAAGCAGAAACAACAAAAAACAATAATGTAAGAAAAGAGAATAGCACTATTCTTAACAAAGTAGGTGGTGGATATTTATAAATACTTTGCATACACGCGTGAGATATATAGTATATACATTATGGCATATATAAAATGGAGTGTCTTAGTTACTTAGTTTCATTTTAAATGTTGTGACAAAGAACCATGCCAAATTAACTTATAAAAGAAAGCATTTAATCTACAGCTCACAGCTCCAGAGGGTTATAGTCCATGCCCATCACGGTGGGGAGCACAGCAGCAGGCAGACAGTTATGGCATTGGAGCAGCAACTAGGACAGCAACAACCAACCACAGGCAGTACAAGGCACTTTCATTCAAGCCGTCACGTGAGGTGTATCCCATGACAGAGCACTTTAACATTGGAAAGACAGTGACGTTTCCACGTTTATGGAATAAATGAGAAAATCTGCATAAAAACTAAACACTTGCAGAAAACATTCTTGGTAAAATTTGGCAAACTTATCTGAGCAATTGGGAGGAGAAGACAACTTCCTTAATGTCACAAAGGGGAGAGAGAGAGAGAGAGAGAGAGAGAGAGAGAGAGAGAGAGAGAGAGGGAGAGAGAGAGAAACATTTTTTGATGGAAGAATCAACACTCTCTTATTATCAGGAAAAAGCAATGGTGTCTACTACCATTGCTTTTGTTGAGAATTGTAACCTCCGTCAGAAAAAAGTAAAACAACAATATGAAATAACAGAAATATACATTAGAAAGGATGGTGTTATCGGCACACATTATGGTTATGGTTACAGAAACTTTGAAGCAATCTAAAGAAAAATGCTACTAAAAATATTTAGTCACTAGCAAGGTGAACATCCAAAATGCCAATATGAAAGTATCCCTAGTAAATCTGTATAATAACAATGGAAATGTAGATGCGATCTTAGAAACAATTCCATTTACAGTAGGATTTGAATATAGAAGGAAACACAGGTATCAATGTTGAAAAAGCATTTTATAGGATCTGTAAAATGAAAACTAAAAAAAAAATTAATAATTAGCAAGAGAAACTAAAAGCAGACCTAAATAATATGCGGCATATTCCAGTTGAATTTAAGAGTCAAATTTGTAAATGTGTAAGTTCTTTCCCATGCTATCCACTCGATACTAGATCCTAAAAGTTGATAAAAATGAATATTGACCTATCGTCCTGCGCCTCTCCTGCCCAGGAGGGGTGTTCGCC
>NC_034613.1:40024990-40034129 GCF_900095145.1 Mus pahari | reverse complement strand
AAAAAAAAAAAAAATAAAAAAAAAAAATGAATATTGAAATAGAGTCTAAGAAACATGTCTACTTAAACAGTCGCGTGTTTATTACAGATACCACTATCACTTGCTGGTGGGAAAATATGCTTGTCCAAGTAAACCTTGGATGGAGAAATTAACTAACAGCTTCTATTATAAACCAACATCAACTGATACTAGAGAGAAAATAGAATAATATTTTTATTGTATTCAAGGAAACAAATACTACTTAAGAAGACCATGTAAAACACCAACAAAAAGTTAAACATGGGCTGGAGCCATGACCCAGTGTTTAAGAACACTAGTAGCTCTTTCAAAGGACACAAGTTCAATTCTGAGCAGCTACATATGGCACACAAGGGTCGGTAACTCAATTCCAGAGGATATAATGCCCTCTTCTGGACTCCGTGGGCACTGCCTTCAAATAGTACACAGACATTTATGCAGACCAAATACCAGTACATATGAAATAAAAATAAACATATCCTTAAAAATGAAAGATGAATTCAACTTAATTTCTAGCTAAGAATACTTTTTAATTAAAAGAAAACATAAATCACAAAGTTGTTATAGATGCTTAACAACCTTATAAAAAACTATTTGTCAACATACTGGAGTTTAGCAAAATGCAAGAATAAAAAAAGGCAGAAGCTTGATTTATAAATTTGAGCACAATCTATAAGGCATTACAGATTCTCTCAAGATAAAGGGTACAAAATCACAGCAACATCAATACAAGTAGGGAATCATTATGCTAAGTGACATTAACCAGACACAGAAAGACAGTATCATGGGAGCTAAAAATGTTGGTTCTTTAGAAGATAAGAATAAAATGGGGGTGGTGGTCTTAGAGGCATGGGGGAATGCAGTAGTAGGACGGGGATAGGAAAACTAATGAGGAGTTATAGTTAGGAACAATTCTGATGTACTATTGTACAGGGACTGCATGTGGCAATTATGTATAAAAATTTCAAAAAACAGAAAGAAGAATGCTGAACATATTCACAACAAAGAATTGACAAATATTTGAAAATATAAATATGTCCAACATGGTTTAAGCATTAAATAGTGTGTACATATACAAATTATTATACAGTACCCATTAATATGTGTAATTTTATGAGTCTTTAGCCTTCACTAGAAGACTTAAAGTCTTTAAAACATAAAGGTCAAAAGGTCAGTGATTAGCTAGGAGAAAACATATAATCTGATATATATCCAAAATATAGAAAGATAATATAAACAAAAGAAAGGTGCACATCCGAAACTGGTATGCAAAAAGTTATTCTTCAACATCTGTATTCATCAGACCAAATATGAGCTACAAAGTGATACATCTACTCTACTCCCACACACAGCAATTAGAATAACTAAAACAAGAAAAACATCAACAGAAATGGCATTATGAACAAGAAACCATTTAAAGCCTCATACATGCAGGAAGGGATGAAAACTTGATATGACCACATTAGAATATATTTTGCTTATACAGATGTATATGCATATAATGAATGCCAAGGGTTATATATGAAATGTATACTTTTTCCATATATAAGATACATATCAAGAAATAAGAAAAGAGGAATTATATGAAATAATAGAGTTAATAAAAATGTATGCGTGAATATAAAATTATTTATACAATATTTATACATAATTATTACAAATCTGGTAAAAATGTTCTTTTAAAATTCTGTATTTTTTTAGAAATGCTTTCTGAATGAAGTGTGGGATTTGCTTAAAATGATCCATTTTGATGGGAGGACACATAAAATAAGACGAACTTTGTGTGTGTAAAAATTACAACTTGATGATCAGTAAAGAGGTTTCATTATCTTATTATCTTCACTTCTCACTTAACTAAACATTTTGCATAATAAAAAAGTTCCTTCCATCATTTGCAGTGCCACAGACTGCCTCCTTTGTGGGGTCTCCTATCTGCATGGAATGGGGTATCGGTTGCAGATGAGCAAGGATTCCTCCAGTGAGTGACAGTCCGAGAGAGAGAGAGAGAGAGAGAGAGAGAGAGAGAGAGAGAGAGAGAGAGAAAACTGAGTGTATTTTCACAAAGTGAACACCAGTCTTAAATAATAAAGAAAATAAAGGGACGATGTCACAGCAGGCAAAGTACATTGAAGTTATGTGACACAAAACAGAAAAATGATTTCAAAAGGACTTACAGGCACCAGGTAATGTTTACAGTAAAGATAAAGCAGCTCTGCCTAGGGTCAGCTAAGGACAGGTTAATGATTAATGATTTAATGATTTCACACCCTAGTCACAATTTGTGCTACTTCTTTGAGCCTTGTGAGAGCTAGCACCAGGGGGTTCTGCTCTAGCAGACCTTCTCATGAATAATGCAATACCACAACCCCCCTATTTCCTAGGCCTTGGTAAATACTTGCATATGAAAGTAACTTGGATGAAATGAAGATTCTAAGAGTATGTTTTGCCAAGCTTGCCCTGAGATTTCTAACTCTTATCCAGTAAAATACTGTAAGAAAGCATGCAGGACCCTCCAAGATATTGCAGGGGAAAATCTGGGACATTCCTATCTATGAGAATGCAAGGTTCCAGGAGACTGAGTTTCTTTTGAAACTAATTTGCCTCAGGACTGCAGTCCAGGTTTTCAGACCTGTGAGTCACTACTGGAGTGGGCGTGGCATTGGACAAAACAACTCAGGTTTTGCAATCACAGATTAGCTTTGTGACTAGAGAGCAAAGGTGCCTTGTCTCCCTTCTTCCTCTAAAAATGGCACTATTTACACAATTTCCCTCAGAATCTAGGACAGTACCATATGACGGCTCTTAAACACTTAGGGTAATAGCTAGCAGGCATACATCAGAGTTGGTGACTAAAATGTACTTGGCTGAAGAACTAAGTGGTTCTTCACTGGACCACCTTTTCCTTTGGTTGAATGTTTAGGGTAGAGGTGTCCAAGGCAATGGTCTGTGTGACACCTCTCCCTCCCTTTTCCTCCACTGGCACCACAGCCTCCTTGACTCAGACTCAAAGTACTCAAGGTACCTTCTTGGTATTTCAAATTCCATCTTGTCATCACAAGTGTGATGGATAGCTATAATTTATAGCATAGTGATTAAAAGCTTGAACAGCCTGCTACTAAATAGTTCCAAAAGTTATTGAACCATACCAAGACTCACTTTACATATCTGAAAATGGAAATGTTGTGATAAGCGGCTGTTAGTCTCAAATGGGGAGAAATGGATATAAAGTTCTTAGAACAATATTGGCATGGTGTAAGCAGTTACTGTGAACGATCTGATGCTGTTACAGACCAGGCACATTCCACATTCCTTGGGTAATTTTCCACACTCGCCACTCTTTTGGGGCCCCTAGTTGATCCTAACTCTCCACAGTGCCTGAATACCAGCTGCTCACCCATCCTGGTTCAATTTCATATCCCCTTTTCCCCTCCAAACTTAACTGCCCTTTTTTGTTGTTGTTGTTTTTGTTTTTTTGTATCGTGATTCACTTCCTCTTCTTGTCCACCAGGTGGCGACAGAGAATGTTACAAGCCAGTCGGCTTCCTGTGAATCTACAGAATGATTTGAATTAGGAGGTGGGCTTCCTGGAGGAATAAATGGTATTTTCTTCCCTAAGGAAATTTGAAGAGTTTTGCTTAAGGTCAGCCTGAACTTGTGTTTCAGTGCGTGGACCATCTTAGCCCATAAGTTAGGTTGCTACCCTGCCTGGACTTTTCATCCTTGATGTTTCTTTTTCCCATTCTTGGGTTCAGAGAGGCCTTTGTTTTAAAGCAAGCACTCCTCCCCCTGAATGCTTTCAAAAGGTGCCTACATTTCCACTGAATCTCTTAAACTATACTTCCTGGGATCCATCTACTCTACCTGCACTTCTAACAACCTGCGCCCTTCCTTTAAAGCCACTCACTGTTGGCTTTCTGGGGCAGGGCCAGGGTAGGAGGGAAGTAGTGGTAATCTTTTCTTTTTTGTTTTTTCAAATAATTTTTTTTTCAAATAATTAATTTTTTTTTACACTCCAGACTCTTCCAAGAAAAAGAAAATCAGCTATCCTTTGTTAGCTAGGTGTGTAGAGTGCCTGACTCTGGAATCCTCAAAATACCAGAACAATTTTTTTATCTGATACACAAGAAGATTTTTTGGAAAGAAATACTATCTACACACAGGATTCATCATTAGAAAGGCTCCAGGTAGGCGGAGAGAATTCTGAGAAAAAGGGTAACACATACTCCTTCATGTTTCTACAGCTGTACGGTGAAGATTACCATCGTTCCAGCCAGGTAAAATTATTATAAACATACTTGTAGCCGAGCCTGGCGTGTAGCAAATGTTGCCCTTCCTCTGCCAACAGCCATGCAGTCCTCTTGTTCCTAGGAGTCTTTGCAGTACCAAGGCCCTGCATGCATGCAGAGCATGTTAGGAAGTTATTCTTTTCTTGACCTTCACTGTCCTTACTTCCAAGTATTACTGAACTCCTTTTGGAAAGTCACAGGCTGGCAGATGGCACCCGCCAAGTTGTTTTGGTTGCTGTTGCTAAATTCTTAATGAAAATCGATGTCCAGCAAGACGGTGGGTGCTGAAGGAGTAGAGGAGTGTCAGAAAGAGGGGACCTGTGCTTCTTGAAAGGCCGACTCACCAAAGGGATTAGAATGAGAAAGTTTCAGCACCGACAAGAAACCTGAGGCCTTATCCCTTATTCCAGTGTGGTTCTCAACCTTCCTAATGCTGCGACCCTTTAACACCTCATGCTGTAGTGACCCCCAACCATACAATTATTTCGTCACTACTTCATAACTGTAATTTTGCTACAACACTGTCTCGAAAAAAAACCAAACCAACCAAACAAACAAACAGAATCATAACACAAATATCTTTGATGTACAGGGTACCTGATATGCTACTTCTGTGAGAGGGTCTTAACATCAAAATGTAGGTCACAAACCACTGCCCTATCCTATCTCCCACTCCCTTTTTGCTTGTAGCTCAAGCCATTGTGTCTCTCTAGAGCCTTTCCAGACTGGCTAGAGTGATTTGTTGCCTCACTCTGTCACTCTGTGTCATGTGCTGCTTTCTGCGACAACGGGAATCACCAAACATTTGAAGTTCTAAGTGGCAAACCATCATGTGACAGAGAAGGAACTCACTTTAACCCAGACAAAGGAGAGGACTTGCTAAAATCCACACCTTCCCTGCAAAACAGGACCTGTTGTCCTCCAGTCCTCAATGCTGGCTGCTGGTTACATTATGATCAGAGCTGTGGAAGACATAAGGATAGCATGCAGGCTTGAAGTGGGCTAAATATTTCTGATCCGACCCTGAATCTCACTTCTGCTGTCTGGAAATCTTTTCATCCTGACTACAAAAGGGGCTGCTTGACCCCTCCTCCCTCTCTTGTTCTCTGGATCTCTTGCTTCTCTCTCGCTCTTGCTCTTCCCTTCCCTTCCCCCTCTCTCCACGTGCTCATGGCCATGGCCGGCCTCTACTTCTCTACAACATGAGGATCTGCAGTAAAGGGTCACAGCATTAAGAAGGTGCAGAACCACTGGGCTATGTGCTTTCTCTGGAATGTTCAATTATCCTACTTTCTGCACAGTCAAATGTATGTCACACTGATGTCCTATACATACTACCAGGAAGGTTATGACGTCAACCCGTCTGTTGGGCTTCTCTATCTCTCTGAGGTTCACATCACTATGGCGAATGGTACAAGGCTGCTTACCCCTAAAGTCTTCCCTGCTTCACTCAGCATCAAGCCCCAATGTCTATCAAAGATCGTTCCTGGTGATAAATTAAGAAAAGGCTTCAACAGAGAGGTTGTTCTATTTGAGTTGTAATCTTTGCTGTGCTACTTATAAACTGTGTGACATTGCAAAAACTTCATCTCTGAACCAATTTCCCCAGTTGGATAAAGGAGATAATAATAATATAAACTAGGTTTTTAGAGTTGTGAAAATAAAAGAAGACACAATAAAGTCAAAGTAAGATGTAAATCTCACCTCTATAATACAGATGAAATAATGTCATACAAAGCCATAGAAGCTTGGAGTCTGAATAACACTGGATTTTCAATCTGGTCCTATATCAACCTCTTTAAGCTTCTTAAGCAGATTAGTGGGTTTCCTTATTTGTACAGTGGAGATAATACCACTCACAGAAATGTCATGAAGCTACAATGGGAGAATGAGAGAGAAAAGATGAGCCAGGAGAGTGCGTTATGCACATGTAACCACTTGGGAGCCAAGACAAGAGGATTAAGATTTCAAGGCCAGCCTGGCTGAGTCATGAAATCTCATCTCACAAAAGAACAATCAAACAAGAAGGAAAAGAAGCGTGCATGCTGTAGAGGATAGTCTATGTCAACTTGATACAAGCTAAAGCCAACTCAGAGCCCAGAACCTCAATGTAAGAAAATTTCTTCATAAGATCAGACTGCAGGTAAGCCTGTAAGGCATTATCTTAATTAATAATTGATGGGGAGGTTCCATTGCAGGTAGGGCCACAACTGGCCTGTGCTTTATATGTAGACTTCTAACTCTGGATTTAGAGATTTAACTTAATTTTGGACCAATCTCTTGACCTGGCCAAAGATAGAGACCTTAACTCTAGCCATAAACTGATCTCCTTCTGGCCACACTCCAATTTTCCCTGAGAAAATTGAGCCTCTAGACTTAATTATATACTAACTTCAAAACTGTGGCCCAATTATAAGTGCATATAGCTGATCCAGACAAAATATCTAATCTTCAGCCCCGATTGTAGTCTAACCATGATCCCTAAATAAGAATCCAATATAGTATCAGACACATCCCCTAAACTTATATCCTGGCTGAATGACTAGCCTAAGCTACAGGTTGACCTACCCCTGGAATATAGTTAGTATTTTACATAAGCACACACTCGCATGAACACACGCGCGCGCGCGCGCGCGCGCACACACACACACACACACACACACACACACACACACGAAATGAGGGCTCAGCATGGTACTGTGAGCCCTCAGCACAGACTGACTTTCAAACTCAGTCACAACCTGAGATCTGATATTGGAAACTAAACCAGCTACAATTTCGACAGACTTAGCACTAACCAGAACATAACTCCAACACTGGCAGGAAAATGACTGCTAAACTTGGACTCAGACAGAGACGAAAACATGTACAGAAACCAAACGCTAAACTTGGCCTAAGACTGCTGTGACTATGGCCAAGAAGTACAATCCAATCTTCTATGAAACCTGAGGTTTATTCTGACTACAGAGATGACTTAAACTGATAGACAGAAGCTTGAATATGGCCACAGACTGAGAGTTAACCTCATTTAAAGACTAAATTCAAATCTAGCTAGGAATGGGCCAATAAATCTGACCATGGAACAATCTTCCTACGATAGACTGAGGTCTACCACTAGCCGCCACTGATTTAAGTCCTAAACATTAAAGCCTCAAACTGGTCATGGATTAGATCTCAAATTTTACCACAGAATGAATCTGTAATTTTTATCATAGACTGAATTTAGAAGCTTACCACCCAACCTAATTTTTGAAACTGAACATAAATCTATCCCCCTCTTTTGGACATACACACTCAGCCAAATATCTAATGAGCAATCTCATGTCTTTAAGATAGTGTGAACCATATCTCTGGTTAAATATTAGTTCCAGAATGGATCCGAACTCCAACAAACCACAGATTTAGACTTGACACTAGACATAGGAAAAGGATCTAGTAGCAGAATCTAAACTGCTTGCCAGAACTAGGATGGAGCTGAACCAAAACTTTAAATGTAAATTAAGGACAAACCTGACAAAGATAGAACAAACATTTCTCATATTCTTAGCCTGAAATCTACCAACAGACTAAAATCTGAATCTAAGCACAGACTAAATTCACCATAGTGAAGAAGCAAATCATTCTCGTGGCTAGAGAATGATTCCTATCACTACTGGGCTAAGTCAAAACCTGCTTCACAGTATTGAAGTGCTCTAGACTGACTACTAATATTCATCATAGAGTTTTAAGCCAGTAAATAAAGTTCACATTATTTGTGGCCACAGACTGAGTTCAGGCACTAGCTAGAGATTGAACAATCCATCTGAGTACAAACTTATCCCTAAATTGGGGATAGAAATACTCTAGACAGCCATCAGCATAGGCTGAAGTCTGATACTGATATTCATATTCCTGCTACACTCATGAGACCCGAAGTTTCCAACAGACAACAGGGCATGAACATTTTGAATTCTAATCAAGTCAGTATGCTGCCCTCCAAAGCCTGATGGTAGTGAAGCTTCTAATCTTGAATTCAAGCTGGATCCTGTGAGTTTAAAGTCTTATTCCAGCCTTATTCAGACTGACATGTTCTAAAAAAAAGTTTGGACTTCTTTAGCTCTTCTTAGTATTCTTCATAGTAAGCCTTACCCTAATTATTGCTAAGTCCTAAATTTTGGTGGAAGTTTAAAGAGATAGCACAACCTCTCACAATCAATAAACAGAAACTCTAGAAAAGGTCAAAGTTGAGCCTCTACCTTCATATTTTATTACTCTACAGGACTGTGGTGGTTAAAATTACCAACATGACAGAATGGATTTCTAGGCATGCTGTGAAGAATTATCTTGATTATGTTAGTTGAGAAGGAAAGACCTGTCCACCATGGGTGGTAGGTACTATTCACTGGCTAGGATTTTGTAATATATGTAAGTGGAGAGAGGGAACTGAGCAGCATACACTTATTTCTGCTTCCTGCTGTTAATGTGATATGACCAGTTTCTTTGAGCTGCTGATGTCTTGACTTCACTGTCATAATGGATTATACCTTGAATGATGAGCCAAAACAAATCCTTTCTCTTTTGAGTTGCTTTTTCAGAATATTTTATCAGAACAACAGAAAAAGAAACCAACTTAGAGACAAAATTGAAATAATAACAGAGATCATAATTATAGAGTCATGCGTTGTCAACTGAATAAAGGTCAATACTAGCCACTAAAACACTATTCCTAATTGTACTGGCTAGTTTGTGTCAACTTGACACAACTGGAGTTATCAAAGAGAAAGGAGCTTCAGTTGGGGAAATGCCTCCACGAGATCCAGCTATAAAGCATTTTCTCAATTAGTGATCAAGGGGGG
>NC_034613.1:40003475-40024935 GCF_900095145.1 Mus pahari | reverse complement strand
AGGCTGAGCAAGCCAGTGGAGGCAAGCCAGTAAAGAACATCCCTCCATGGCCTCTGCATCAGCTCCTGCTTTCTGACCTGCTTGAGTTCCAGTTCTGCATCCTTTGGTGATCAACAGTAGTATAGAAATGTAAGCCAAATAAACCCTTTCCTCCCCAACTTGCTTCTTGGTCATGATGTTTGTGCAGGAATAGAAACCCTGGCTAAGACACTAATGGAGGTAAAATCTTAACACTGACTAAATTCAGAAATCACAAATTGAACCCAGACAAAATTTCACCTCCAATCCTATTCATATTCACAGTTGAAATCCTGGCCACAAATGCATGTTGTCCGTAGATGAAATATTTGCTGTGGTTTTAACACTCCAGTGCATTCCTTTGGCTTTGGTGTAATGTGCCATCTATCCAAACGTCCAAATGTAAAGGTGTGATTTCCCCAAAGTGACAGTATAGGGAGTTGAGGCATTATGAGAGGTTCTTGGTCAGGTCTGACCTTAAAAGTGATCATGGAACACTATTCATCTCCTCTCTGTTTCCTGGATTGGAATGTAAATTCCCAGTTCATTAAGAATTCCAACCAGGGCTGGAGAGATGTCTCAGTGGTTAAGAGCACTGACTGCTCTTCCAGAGGTCTTGAGTTCAAGTCCAAGCAACCACATGGTGGCTCACAACCATCTGCAATGTGATCTGATGCCCTCTTCTGGTGTGTCTGAAGACAAAATAACTACAGTTTACTCATATACATAAAATAAATAATAAATCCTTTTAAAAAAGAGTTCCAATCATTTGTATGTAGTAAATTTGCCAAAAAGCTTTAGTCAATTGTACTGTTTGATTTTAGAATTAAGCCCAAAACTATGAGCTAAATAAACCATGACTATGTTGTCTTCCATATTTTATTGTAATGACACAAAGCTACTTAAACAGGCACACCACAGACCATACCCTAACATGACATCAAACTGGATATGAGACACTGGATGAGCCTGGGTCATTGACTATAGACCAAGATCTAATTATTAGACTGAGCGTAATCTGTTATCATAGACATTGATTGAAACTTGACTTGATGGATGAATCACTGAGCATACATCCTATTCATATTCTTGTATAACCTTTCTATAGGCAGCAAAATCACTATGCATATGAACTCCAAAACAAGAGATAACTCTGGCTTTTACTAAGTCTAAATTCTAGAAATAAAAGTGATTGCAATATTGTCTAAAAGCTAAAGTGAACCTTGGGAACTAATATTTAATGTGGCCTATACAAAGCTGTTCTACAGACTGAGCCCTGGTGACAACCTTAGAACCAGGGTTCTTACTCATTGTGTTTCCAATGAGGTATAATTCAGACCATTCTGGATGACTGTCCACCTCAGTGTGGGTTTTTACACTGATCAAAACATCATCTTGGTCCATTGGCTAAAACTATAACTTTGGAGCCTAATATTGGTATCAAGTTCAATAGTATTATTTACTTGATGGCCCACTACCATGAATCCACAATGGCCTGTAAATATAGCTACAGATAAACTACAACTTATCCTGAGATAAGATTTGAGTCAAACATTCGCATTATAAACCTGAATCTAACTGTGACCTGATGAGGTCTATACTGGCTCTGTAGAGAGTTTGAAAGTTTTCCTATTAACTGCTCTCTAAATCCATCCAGCATTAATTACCAAGCATTATTTACCAATATTTCAGAAAAGGGCCAACACTTCATAAATTTGCCCAACTATACAGCTGCCACAGACTACCCCAGTCAGGTATGGGAGTCCCTGGAATAAGGGTACTTGAAGCTAGGTGGGTAAGGATTCAGCGGTGACAAACAGAAACACAGAGGAAGTTTGAATCTGAGTGTATTCTGCAGCTCTCAAGCAGCAGTTTTATACATTAAAAAAACAAACATTACATGTCTTAGAAACTATATCCAATGAAACAATCACAGATACTAACAAAAATCATTTGGCACAGTAAAACACAAAAATCATCCAATCATTACAACTCTGAAACTATGCATTCAGTGAATCACAAACAGAACAGGTAACATCATTATAAATCATCAAAATATAACAATTCTAAAAGGATGTATTCAGTGGGGGCTGCTGTCCAAGGTTAGTGGCATATTTCCAGGATCAGGTTAATAAATCTTTAACGGTTAGTGCTCTTAACCTCTGAATAACTTTTTAGCCCCATGGTCAATTATTATTTAATATCTAGTGCCTAAATTTTTATAATCTTCAATATAAATTTAAACTATTTTAATTCTTTCTAATTAAGGCTTTCTTTACCATATACCAAAATCCACCTCTAATGACACATGTGTAGCCATATGAAATTTTATTGTTGGGAAAGTTTTTAGCATAATAATTTTGTAAATGATTTAGAAAGTAAAGCATTGGTTTCCCTGGGGATAAGGTCATGTTAGTGGCCCCATCTCTAGGGATGGTTTCTTGCCCATTATTCTTGCTTAAGATCTTGGCCTAGGCTACCAGGAATAAGTAAATAAGAAAAGAAATAAGAGAAAACAAAACAGATAGATTGCCATGAGAACTACAGCTCAATATTATTTACCTCCAGCAAAGGGTTCCACAACCGGTTCCAGGAGGCCTTCCCCTTTTGAGGTCAATTGCCTCAGTCTGTGGAACTTGTCACACAGATCCTACTGGAGGTGGTGTGGCATACAGCAGTGTGTCAGAAAGTATACTTACAGTGAATCAAAGAGTACAGACTTTCTACATTTGTATGCCCACACATTTTAATAAGACATGAAGGAAATTTATACATATACACTTACTCAGAACAAGTAGCATATACATATATCCATAAACACACATACATATACAAGTATGTATGTATATGTATACACATATATATGTATGTATACACACATGCACATATACACACATATACCCATTGTTCTTGTTACTTTACAAACTCCTAATTAATATATTGTCTTGTTTGTGTCCCTTTTATCCCCTTCTCTTACTACTTGAGATAAGACTTCAAGCACTATATGAATGGGGAGGGGGAAAGTGGATATCCTTGTCTGTTACATAATTTTTGTGGAAATGCTTTGAGTTTTTTTTTTTCTGTTTTGCATGATATTGACTGTGGTATGTACACCAAGAATTTTATCATGAAGGGATGTTAGATTTTATAAGAAGCCTTTTCTGTATCTAGTGAGAAAAGATGTTTTGAGTCTACTTAGGTCATGTGTTACATTAACTGATTTACATATGTTGAAACATCTCTGTATCATTGGGATGAGGTCAGCTGGTTGGTAGTGGATGAACTCTTTGATGTGCAATTGAATTTTACAAATTCATATTCCACTAAAAAGAAAAATCTAAAATAAACTTCTAGATACATATGACTTACCAAACTTGAGCTGCGAAGTAAGTAATAGAAAGGGACCAATGAGATATAATCAATGAATCACTGAGCGTACACCCGAGTATTTTTTTAGTATTATTGAGTATTTTCTTTTTTTTTTTTTCATCTATGTTCATCAGGGAGATTGGTCTGGATTTATTTCTCACTTTTTAGAATAAGGGTGACACTGATTTTATAAAAATAATTTGGAAATGTTCTTTCCTTTCCTATTATATGGAATGATGGAAGGAGTATTGATATTAGTTCTTCTTTAATGAACAGGTAGTATTCTGTGCTGAATCTATCCGGTTTTGGGGAATTTTTAGCAGGGACATTTATTATTCCTGCTTATAATTCATTGGTTGCTATGTGTTTCTTTATAGTACTTCACCTTAGCTTAAGGTTGGTAATTCATATGCATCTAGAAGTTTATCACTTCTTTTAGATTTTTCTTTTTAGTGGAATATGAATTTGTAATGTCCTCATGATTCTCTAAATTTCCTCATTGTCTGTTGTAATGTCTCCCCTTTCATCTCTAATTTTATTAATTTGTATCATCTTTCTCTTTCTTTTGATTAATTTATAATCCCTTCAGCTTTGTTTATTTGTTTTGAAATACAGTCTCACTATGTATTTTTGGCTGGCTTGGCTTGGAACTCATTATGTAAACCAGTCAAACCTTGAATTCATAGAGGCTGGCCTGCCTCTACATCCTTAGTACTGAGAAAGATGTGCACCACCACACCTGGCTCTCTGTTTTCTTTTGCTTTTAACGTAGGCACTCAGTGCTATAAAACTTCTCCTTAGCCCAGCCTTTATCATGTGCTATTTATTTTAATGTGTTGTGTTTTCCTTTTCCATCAATTCTAAGAATTAAAAATTTGTCTCCCTGACATTTTTTGACCAAATTACCATCCAGTAGTGCATTTGCTTTTTTGAGTTTGTGTATTTCTTATAGTTTCTATTGCTGTTCACATCTATTCTTATTCCACTGCGGTTCAATAAAATGCAGGATATTATTTCAAATTTTCTTTTCTTTGTTTGTTCAATCTTGATTTGTATCCTAACATTTTAATTTTGCAGAATTCCCATGGGTTGATGAGAAGAATATGTACTCTTTAGTGTCTGAGTGTAATTTCTGTAGATGTCTGTTCAGTCTATTTGATTTTTGACGTTGTGTAAACTCTGGAATTTCTCTGTTTACTTTTCATCCTGATGACCTGCCTATTGGTGGGAGTGTGGTTTTAAGGTCACCTACTTTAAATGTGCTGGCATTAGAATGTGTTTTTAGATCTAATGAGTCTTTTATGAAGTTGGATATACTGATGTTTATCCACCCATTTATTTACTGGTCTCTTGTCACATAGTTTTACTTAAAAGATATTTTCTTGAAGATATGTAACATACTTTTCTAGTTGTATTGTGCATCTGCTGTGAGCTATAGCATTATACTAGCATATGGCACAGCCATCAATCTTCACTGCAAGAATGCAGCTTAACTGCCTATCTATTTAATAGATTTCTTTTGGTATCTCCACATCACATTTCTATATTTAATTATGACAAGTTCTAAAGAAAAATATAATTCCCAATTAGTATTACCTAGTTTTCTAATGACTCTAATAAAAGGCAAACTTTTACAAGGTATATTTTTAATTAAAATTTTAATCTTAACAAAACAGAAATGTGTATGTTCGTAGCACGTGTGTTTAATTATGCATCTGAAGCGGTTTAGGCAGTAGGATTCTTAACTCAAAGCCAGTTCTAGGCTAGATAGCAGCATTCTGCCAAAAAAAAAAAAATCAACCATACTCAGACTTCAAATGAAAATGTCAAATTATAATGCAATGTAAACGTTCTTTCTCAAAACATAAATATTTTTCTAGTATTCAAAAGAATCTAGAACATTAATTTGTCTCTATGAGCTCTCTATACCTAAGCTCGAGGGTTCTTGCACACTATACTACAATACCCATAACACTCTACTGTATTTCAACTCAGGGTTTTCGGAAGCTTGGTGTGAGAGGAATTGTGGGTATCTAGAGGAAAGCATTTTGACTTCATCTCCCAGAATCCTCTAGCATCCCTTGAGTATCTCTACGAAAGCAAACATTGGATCGTTCTGAGGAATAACAGTTTCCAGTGACTTCAAACTACATTTCCCATGAGGACACACGCTCAGGCATTGCGTTTCCTTGATGCCATAGCCAATGGGAGAGGCCTCAATAGTCACCTTGTAGGTTAGAGTCCAGCTATTGGGCCCCATTGCCTGGCCTAGGCCGTTTAGTAGAAGGTGCATAGTTGGGAAGACAGTTGTGGGGCACACCCCACCCTGAGGGCACTCCGGGTCCAGGAACTTCCGAGCGGGTCGATTTTCCGCGGCTGTTTAAGGAGTAGCGCTTCGGTAGCCGGGGAGCTGGAGGTCAGCGAGACAGAAAGCCCGAGTGGCAGTGGCCGGGGACTGTGGGACCGAGGGGGTCTAGGGAGGAGGGTGCTTCCGGGGCCGCTGTCTTTGGCGCCTAACTCCGCCCAGCCTGCTTCTTCATGGGTGTGGGGGGTGCCTTGACTGGGAGTTTGGGAGCGGGCACCAGTTGTCTGAGAATCCAAAACACAAGCACGTCCCTCCTCCTCCCAACTCTTCTTTTATTTCCTACCTCCACCCGCCCCTCTCCCCACCACCCAGCGTAGGCTCCTTCTTAGGATGAGAGAGCCTCCAATAAGTGGCATCTGAATTCACCTTCCGGCAGGAGTTGGGTGCTCTGTTCCCCCCCCCCGCCCACCTTTAATTTGTCGCTCAGGTCTGAGCACCTACCACTGCAAGTACACACACAAACCCCACCCGACCCCACCGTGCACCCCCGTTTCCTCTAGGCGAGTGGAAATTCCTTGTTATACCCAGAGCTTGATTTTGATTTTCTGTCAGTATCCATTTCTGCTTCCTGATAATGAGGTGTTCTCTCTCTCTCTCTCTCTCTCTCTCTCTCTCTCTCTCTCTCTGTCTCTCTCATCATCTCTTTTTTACTGGCCCTTTTCAACTAGTCGTTGGAGTGGAAACGGTGTTCTTCAGTTTTCAGAAGGGATAGGAAGCAGAAAAAAGGAATCTTACTTTTGAGAAATACACAATTAAGGTTCCGTACAGTGTTAGGGTGAGGGTAGAAGGCAAATTGGACCATTTAAAAACCTGGAGCATATTAAGAGCTTCCAGCAAAGTCTGATTAACGCCAATATTCACAGACACTTAATGGGCACACCATTTCCGAAACACAGTATATAGTGTGAAACATATTGCATTAATTATTATATATTATAAATTGAGCAAAAAGTGTTCAGGGTTTAGTGGAAGGACATATAGATAGGATTGAGAGGCTGCTTTGTAAAAAGTTCTAGCCTAACTCAGGACTTGCTGAAGTCTTGAAACTTACTCTTCCCTTAGAACAATCCTAGTATGCTTTGTGGAGGAGGTTACCTTTCATTTGAGCTCCAGTGGAATAAAAGAGATTCCAAAGGAGCTTAAGAGGAAGAAAATGCTTCTTGATGACGTAGGACTTGGACATTAAGAAGTGGGGGACAGAAAAGGGAGGAGTGTATGACAGAGGCACACATGGTTAGATAAGAGGTATCAGCAGGGATATATTGGGAGATAATACTAGGATAATATTGGGACACCTAGATAATATAGTGACATGGCAGGTAGAAGAGTATACAAAGTTTGAATTGTATTCTGTATTGAATAAAATTAAAAGACAAAAAAATTAAGACTGGGTGATTTTCCTTTTCATCCTAGGGGAACCTGATTTGAGATCAATTCTTGGAGAACACAAAGAAGTGTGGTGGTATGTTCCAGGTGTGAGTTTAATTTAAATACAAGGAGAAACTTTTGTCTTGTAGATGTTTTATTTGTGGCTAATCTTTGCCACAACCTGTATTTGTCATTTAGAAAGCAAAATGCCATAAAAATATTAAGGAATGAGTTTGCTGTCCTTGTGTAGCAGAATACTTGAATTGTAATTATCTGATTAGAAGACAATAATGACTCCTATTTATTGAGCCCACATAATGTCCAAGAATCATAAGTACTTTGTGACATTGTCTGAGAGTCTTATATGTACTGTTATTTCCACTATTTCTCTAGAAGAAGAAACTGAACTGGGTATTTTAAGCCAATATCTAAAGACAAATAGAGATAATTGAGGTAGAGTTGTGGTGTACAAACTTCTGACTTGAATGCCCATGCTCTTCCCCCATGGTTTCCTAGTTCTGATATGTATTTTTGTTCATGATTTCCCAACTGTGGCAAGGAAAGATTGCTTTAAGGTACAATTGTTCATCCTGGAAGAAACCCAAATGAGTCATTTGGATTTTTGTATCAGAGTGTGTCTGCTGTAAAGTCATTGCCAATACCAAATTAGATTAACTATTATAACCATAGTTGATTATGCCTGCCAAAATTATACGCAATGTATCTTTTTTCTAAATTAGTTGATTCTACACAAAAAAACCTATGTCCAACCTTTAAGTCATTTGAGTGTAGACAATTCTTTGGGTTTTATCTCAGCTTTTTCAAGGGGACCCAGGTTACTAGATGTCCTCTGGGACCTGAGTACATGTGAAATACAAGAAGATACAATTGAATACAAGACTTGAACCCTCACTGGCTTTAGGGGAGCTCGGTGACCACAGTTGTGAGGTACCATGGAGTAGAAAATTGTAGGAGAACAGAAATAGGTAGACAGCATTGTGGTATGGTGAGGAAAGAGTGACTAACCAGAGGAGTGAGTTATGGAAATATCTTTTGTGAGGAGGTGACAGGCCTTGAGGGTTAAGGAGTTTGCTGGGCAAGGAAGGGTAGAGAGGAGCCATTGGAGATAAAGGAATCACTCTGGACGATGTGTGTCTCTATAAGAGTGGAGTGTGGGTTTTCAGTATGAACAGTTCGTCACAGCTGGGTACAGATTGTCTAGGATAAGGAAGGTTCAAGCAAAGCACACTATAACATTGTGAGCATGATTTTTGAAGAATCAGCTGTAATGGTACTAAATAGGAATACACAGGCCCATTGGCTTTCCAAATGGGCTACATAGACCAATGGTAGTTAGTGGTGCTCCCACACACATTTAAAAGTTCATTTGTTGCATACTTGAATGTATCAGAAAAAAACATCTGGATTAGTTCATCAAACCTAAGGTTGCATAGGACTTGATTTAATAAAAGGAGAAACTACATTAGTCTTAAGTTGATCTAAGGACAAATATTCAGTAAGAGTATGACTATGTTCAGCATCAGCAAGTTATAACCTCATGCATCTTAGATAAGGAATCCAGTAGGCAATAGAAAATAACTCGACATTTTCAGGAAGGGTGCATCACTAGCACATTTTCACATTTTTAAGGTGACAGGGAAAGGACAGAGTGGAGATACTTATTAGTTAGAATTAGGAGGAATTGGTACATGTAAATATTATTCTATTAGTGTTACTACTTGCTTGGTCTTTACCTTTTATGATGAGCATAATATTGCCGGAGCATGCTATTTCATGCATTAAGGTAACAGCCGAGTGATGGTTATGGTTCAGGAGAGTGGCTTTGGATTATGCAAAACCACACTTCTTACCTCACTGAGTGCTACTGAGACCCTTCAAAATTCAGGTGACATATGACCATTTCTGGGAAGCTTTTCCAAGAAACAATCCACATATGCATGAATGCACACACAAGGCAAGGTTAGTGTGCTCCCTTATGTAGGACCCATACTACCTCTAGTCTACAGCAGCTCATACTGTAATATCATACTTTGGATGTTTCTTTCTCAGTAGGTTGTAAGCTCGTGAGGGCAGGGACCATATCTTGGTTGTCTCTATACACTTAGAAAGAGCACCTGGGACAGTAGACATCTATGAAGTGGTTATTGTATGACAAGGCATAACAACATCCCCAAGAATCCAACTGTGGAGCTTGGTAATGCAGGAAATTCAAAAGTATGGAAAAAGGTAAATTGACAGATACTGCAGTTTCCCACATTTGTTACTTTTACTAAATCTAACAGTTAAAATGCTCATACTTTCACTTTTTAACATTTTAGACATTTTTGTTATCTTTTTCAGGCCATACAACTCCCAGTAGAGTGTAATATATTCCAACTTAAAGGTTTACTTAACTTACACATGGCACATAAGTCTGTGTTTGTACACACAGGAGAATTGCTACACTATTAAATATATACAAATAGGGGTTTTCCACAAGTGATAAGATTACATATGACTTGTACTTTTTATCTATTGTATATATTTATTATCCTAACTTTACAGAGAAACATTTGTTTAGTATTTTTAAATAATTTTGTAATACTAGATTTCTACTACCTCTAGACCAACTTCTTTCCCATCTGTTTTACATATAAAAGATGTTTTATAAATCACAACTCTGATGCTATTCGGCCTCCATACAAACAGTTCAAAGGCTGCCCACCAACTTTAGGATAATATCCAAAGTGTTTTAGGCTGGCTGATGAAAGCTTTGCAAATCACCTTCACTAGCAAAAATTTTACTTCATATAACTTATTCGTTCTTAGAATTGTAGGATACTGGCAGGCAGATGTGAAATGTTTATAGTTGACCAAATGTTGATGTGGATTATATAGGCTAACTGTTTTTATAACACACAAACTATTGATATTTTATCCTCAGAACAGCATATTCAATACATTCAATAGTTATGACTATTTTAAGCTGACCAGCAGAGGCAGAGTTATGAGTTTGAGGACAGCCTAATGTATATAGTAAGTACCAGGCCAGCTGGAGCTACACAGCAAAATCCTGTCTCAGAAAAAAATTTACTATTTTACAGATGAAGATTATTTTAAATAAATGATAGAAGCAAAGTTATCATAATAAGGAACTATGTTATGAAGAACCATCAACCCCCTTCGGTGGCTTAGTGTTTTGCATTTTCCTGAAATCACCTATTGGTCTTTGTCACTCTACCTAGACTTCTTACATTCCCTCTGGAAAGTTGTATGTGATGATAGCATAACAAGAACAGTCCAAAACTGATGTGGTTTTAGCACATAGTATTTGCGTTGTGTTAATGTATAGAAACCTTTCCTTACTCGCACAACACTTCAGGTAAGGGAAGTGGACTAGCTCCAATTTCTCTGTTTTTTGTTTTTATTTTCTTCCTTGGAATTCTCTGTTTTGGGGAACTGGGTTGCTGATAGAAAACTAGAGAAAATCAGGATAAAATTGAGTCTACAAGGAGGAGTGCATGCCATGAGGCCAATGTCATTGGTTAATTTACTTTTAAATGCCATGTAAATGCATTTTTAGTGATGTATCCCTAGGAAAGACATTGATTGGTTTCTGCAGTTACTCCTATTTACAGAATATAGCCCATGCATGCACTATATTCTTGTGTTGTGATCTTAGACATACAATTACATGAATGTCAGGTATAAAATTTTTCTCTACAAAAGTATATTGGTTGTCATATAGTCATTTAGTATCCTGCAGCATTATCTTTCCTTCCTTTTCCATACAAAATAATAACCATTGTGCAAAAATGGATGATCTTTAGAGGACAGAAGTTATGAGCATAAATCATCTGGGAATGAAATAATTTTACTTTGCATAGACTATGATATCCCTTTTAAGACCATTAGTTTTACAATTAATATGGCTTTGTACTAATAAAAAAGAATCTGTAATTCTCCAGTTCAACATCGAAATTACAGTTAAGGTTTCAAATTATTCAGTGAATTATTGCAGGCTTATTATGTGGAAGTACTATTCTAGGCTCTATACCAGATACTCATAAATACTCATTTTGAGACCTCAGGGTTTGTGTGTGTGTGTGTGTGTGTGTGTGTGTGTGTGTGTGTGTGTGTGTGNGAGAGAGAGAGAGAGAGAGAGAGAGAGAGAGAGAGAGAGAGAGAGAGAACAAGACAGAATGAGACAGACACAGAGACATACAGAGAGATATTAGAGAATGAACTTCAAGAGCTACTGAAAGGAAGAGAAGACTTAACAAGCAAGCCCATCCCCTCAGTATACATTTATCCAGCTGAAAATTGGACTGTGTGCCAGAAAGTGTTTATTTTTCTTTCCCCCTTTTTTCCCTCTGTGGAATAACAAGGCAGAAGTAAGCCAGCAGATAGCTGATAAGGAAATGACACACTTGTCTGTTTGTAAACAGTATTACCTAAGAAAGGGTGGGTTTCTGCAGCTCCAGCCCGGTACAAGCTTGTCGGTGATGTGAGAATTATGATTGTGTCAGCTTTTCCAGGGTTTCTGTCTCTGCTGCAGAGATTCGGCAGACACCTCAGACAAATTTTATGTCTCTTAAATCTTCCTCAAGCGAGGTTTGGCCCTTAGATTTATATGTACCAAAAAGAGTAAAGTGTTTACCTGTTTGACATTTTCGAAGATCAAAACAGACTCAGTTGTTTTTCTAAGTTCATCAGAACACTTTAGTTTTGTCTAAAGAAAAGGATAATTGCTTTGTGCCAGCTTTTAGGAAACAGCCCCAATGTGGACTTTTCAGAAGTCACCTGATCATATAGCAGAAGATTTATAGGCTTCAGCTTCTATGTTTGTTCCTGTTTTTTTTTTTTTCCCCGAACAAAGTTTGACGTTGTGCTGGTCTTAATTTTCCTTCTTTAAACTTTACTGACAACAACATATAAAACATTGTAAAATGGAGACACAGTGAAGTGCACTAGTGATGTCTGATGAACAAAGACTTTTTAAGCTCTGTTTACTTCCTCTTTGTGATGTTTTGTTTGCTGGTCTCTTAAAAAATAGTGTTCTTGGCATCATAATGATAGGTGAGAATAAAAATTGGAGAGCATTCAATAATTTTCCATTAACAGGGCTGGTTGAAAGGTGTCGGTAGGCAGAGCACAAATGAAAGTTTGGCTGTAATTCAGAAAAACTAAAGTATTATATGGAGAATGCTGCATAAACAGTATTGCTTCTGTGGTGTACTATGAAAAACAAAGATGGAGAACCCCCTGGTAAGGCCCCTTCTCATCTGCTCCAGCTGCTCTTTTTAGCAACAACAACTGCCAGGAAGAATTTCCTGGGATGGAAACTATTCTACAGGAAGACTTCATGATATGTCTTCCTATTGTTTCTTCCTTAGTTGTGTCCTCAGATACCCTTCACAGGAAATGCCGGCAACAGTGGAATGAGTGAGTAGGAAAGCAGAAAGGGGATGTCAGGAAGGGGACTGGCCAGAAATGGGGGAAGAAGATAGCTAAGGAGCAAAGAAGAACAAAGTGTAACAAATTATATATGTATGAAAATGCCACAGTAATACCCACTTCTTTCTCTACGAATCAAGAATTTATTTTGTAAAATATGCTGTATTTGAAATTAAGGAACTTCTGATATTCAAAGTCATTCATTTGATACACATTTGAACACTTACAAAGGTTTGGACCTCATGCTAAGCACTGGAAATATAATATGGAATTATATATAGTCCTAATGAGCTCACAGTCTATCAGGGGAGCTAGAACTTAAAGAAATAATTTTATATATATATATATCAATAGGAAGAATTATTAGTTCATTTGATATATATATGTATATATGTGTATATACATATATATATCAAAAAGAGGTATACACAAGGCCTCTTAGGAACACAGTGAAAGAAATTACTGCTGAGTATGGGCAGTCTGTAGATGAAAGCTTTGACATTGCTGCATCTTAAAGAATGAATGGGAGTTGCCTATATTCTAGGTAGATAAAGAAGTGGCTAGCAGAGGGTCTTAGCAGGAAGACCAACACATGAAAAGACTTTTGGATAAATGTGGAGAGTTGCAGTAAAGGTTTGATGCTATTTGTATTCTACGAGGAATGTGACAGAGGGATCCAGAAGAGGAATTTGGAAAGGTATCCTGTGGCAAGCTAATAGAATTGCTACTAAATGTGGTCATTGTCTCATAGACAGGGTAGAGGCAGCACAGAGTTTTAAGTAGGGGAGTAACATGACTGGATTAGAGGATAGGAAAAAGACAGACAGAGTCTACTGTGATTTATCAACTTTAAAGAAGTATTCTCAGAATTACTTTCCACTGTCCAGCAGTGGTACCTCCATTAACTTTTCTTTCAGTATACAGAGAGTGATATTGTTGCCTTATATATACAGAGGTCATACATTCCTGTACCTCTTCATATGTCACTTAGTTGAATATTCAGGTTTTCCACCTCAAGTTAGTGATCCTTGAAGCAATTGGGGTTTGATTATTACAAAGGAAATCAGTTTCAGAGCCCAACAGCTTCATTTAAAAAACATTATGGGAATTGTATTTATTGCTTGCTGAGTCAGCAAGACTGAGGCAAGTTGAGAGCACAAGGAAGGAAAGGGACATAGGCTGAATATGCGTAAGGAAGAGGCTGCTTAAAAAGTGGCCAGTGTCAACAGTGCTGGAAACTTCTATGGGCCATGTTCAGATGTGGGAAATAGAAGGAACAGAAGTATAGAGATAGAAGCCAAGTGCATGTTGAAGGTACATTTGCCTAAACAAATTGTACTATTTAGCTAATCAGTTTTAGTTCATTTTCTTTCCCTGACTCAGAAGCCATAAATAGCTTCCTGTTGTCCTTAGGAGGAAGGCCAGATTTTTCAGCCTGGCATTTTCTGCAATTTGGCTCCAGCCTGTTTCCAATATTTATACTTCTCTCTTAACAGAACTCTGCTCCAGCCAGTGACCCTTTCAGATTACACTTTGGCATTCCCTCATCTATATTGTTAGCCTGCACTGGGCAAGGACTAATGTTTTAAAACAGTATCTACTATAGTGTCTTGAATATAGTAGTGCATCCACAGTTTTTCTTTTGGTTGATGATTGCTATTTTCCTACCCATTTAAATATCTACCACTGTAGACCTCACTGAAAATGGTAACTGTGAGAGCAAGGGGCAGATTTCTGTGATTTTAGCATTTGGGAGCTTGAGGCATGATCATGAGTATGACTTTGAGGCCATCCTGAGTTATATAGTGAGTTCAGTGGACAGCTTGGGGTACATAATGAGGTACTGTCTCAAAAAGAATAAAAAAATCAACCAACCAACCAATACACCAATAAAATGTTAAAATGACAAATGAGATGCTAAATGAAATGTATCACTGCTCAACAAAGTGCCATGTAACTTTGTAGTATGTATGTGTGTGTATGTGTGTATTTGTGTCTGTATGTGTCATGCACAAGTATTTACAATGGTGAGCATGTGGAGACCAGGCAAGTGGGCCAGGTGTTCTCTTGTATCACACTTTGCCTTATGACTTTGAGGCAGGCTCTCTCCCTTAACTTGGAATTCACATTTTTCAGATAGTCCTGCAGGCAGAAAGCCCCAATGAGCCTCCTACTTTTGCCCACTCCCAAAGTTAATCGCCCCCGACAATAGCCATCTCTCTAGTTTTTTAAGCACTTTTAAATATGGAAAAAATTGGTCCTATAATACTTACATACTATTCATTCAGAATTACCAATTTTGTGTTGCCTGACGTTTGGCTACTGTGTGGGTTCATCTTTCTTCCACCCATCTTCACTCCTTGTCTACCTTTTCAACCCTCTAACACTAAATAAAAGAGAAGGATGGAGGGGAAAGGGGGCGGTGTTATTGGCAGACTACTTCCTGCTGATTAGGGGCAAGTTTGATCTTTGCCATCAGGATATCTAATTTCTTCTTGTTGTTTTGTTTTTGCACATGACTGACTACTTTACAAACCACAACTAAGCAACAACCCCCTACTTCTCTGGGCCAAATCATTTATGAACCCTCTGAAAAGTCCCCAGAATTCCAGATGTCACCAAATCATAGGAACTTTCTGCAGATAGCAAAATTATGCTCCTGCTAGAACACAAGGAGATCATCATTAGCTGCTGTGGGCAATATGAAGCAGACCCTATCCCACATCTGGGATAAAATAAAAACCCATTCTTATGATATTTTTCTGTTTCGCTAAGAAACAAAATTTCTCACTTCAATTTAGCCCTAATTGTCTTATGCTTTTACAATGTATGACTGTTTTCTTCTGGAAACTTGAAGTTTAATAAGGTACACTTTTTATCCTTAAGCTCTAATTATGAAAAATACCAAAGATAAGAGAAAAGTTGAAAAAAATTATATTGTGAGCACTCGATACTAATTAATCATATTATTGTATGTGTGTGTGTGTGTGTGTGTGTGTGTGTGTGTGTGTGTGTACCATTGCATATGTGTTCAGGTCAGAAGACAACTTGTAGAAATCAGACTAGGGTCATCAGATTAGGTGGCAAGTGCCTGCTAAGCCATCTTGCCAGTCCCTGTATTTATTACCTGCATTGCCGCCTATTCATCCTCTTATGCCTTTCAAACTAAGCTTTGCCCTCAGTATACTTTTTCTAAATACTTCAGTGTTCATATCATTAGCCACATAAAGAAATGTTTTTGTGCTCTGAAATCAATCAAACCCTCCAATTATACCTGCATTTGCTATATGCTGCCAAAATTCTAATATGCTTTGATGTTGTAGGTCTGTTTTTCAATAGAACATGTATTTCTTTGACTAATTTTGAAAAGTCCTCCTGTTTCATCTAGTGCAGTGCCAGGCACATAGTCCATGAATACTACTTGATGCTGATGAGCAGAAACAGAGTTAGGTCAGGGGAAGAAATACTAAAAGTCAGAATACACAGAGGAAGGGAGTAGGAAAGGAGTGTATTAGAAGGTATAAGTTAAATGGGAGGTAGTCAATCAGGACTTGAAGTGTTCTGGGAAGAAGGATGCAAAAGTTCACTAAGTACTCCCAGCACTACGTCTATTTTCTTAGCTCTCTCTGTAGAAGCAGTGGTTCTAGGAAAACTAGAGAAAATTGTTGCTTGGTATAGGGCATAGTAAGTCTCCTTGTTAAATACAACCAATTAATACTTTGCTATCTTTTATTATCTGATGCAACTTGATTTTGGAGGCTGTGCATGGCTATCTGTGCTATAGCCTTAGGACACCTGAACTCTATCACCCTAGTTTCCTTTTTCCTTATAACATTTTCTCTTTTGCTGTGCCACTTAAGTTACGAAGAGAGGTTAAATCTGCTTTGATTGAGTAGTAATTTTGTGCCAAGTATTGTGCTAGCTGCTATCACACCAATGAGACTTTACAAATACCTGACAATACACTTCTTTCTCCATTTGCCAGACCCTGCCCCCCCCCCAACAAAACATAACAAAATGAAACACCAAGATGTAGCACAATCAGACCCTCCACAAAGCCAGAGAACTTAAGAAGTCAAGGGCTAGAGAGATGGCTCAGCAGTTAAGAGCACTGACTGCTTTTCCGAAGGTCCTGAGTTCAAATCCCAACAACCACATGGTGGCTCACAACCATCGGTAACAAGATCTGATGCCCTCTTCTGGAGTGTCTGAAGACAGCTACAGTATACTTACATATAATAAATAAATAAATCTTTAAAAAAAGAAGTCAAATCTGTATACCTGAAGAACCTAATAGTCCCAAGCATTATATGACATCATCTGATGACATTTTAAAACAACAATTGACAAATAACAGCAAAACAAGGGACCAGAGAGATGACTTAAATGGGTAGAGGTACTTTTTGTCCTGGAATCCACAAAGTGGAATGAGAGAACCACTCCATTTGATCACATGTGCTGTGATATTTATGTTCATATGCAAACACACAGGTGCACTAGGACACACAAAGAAACAATAAACAAAGGTTAAAAAAAGACAAATAGAAATACAAGGAACTCTAACTTGGTGTCTCAGCATTTGATTTATTCATTAAGCATTTTCAGGTGTATGATTGAATTAAGAAGTATGCCCTAATCATTAAGATGTTTGTATAGTAAGGATTCTGGTTGCTTGAGTTCAAATATCAATCTTTTCATGGTAGTTGATTGACAAAGTAGTCATTTACCATATGTTGACCAGGTTTCTTGATTAGAAAATGTATATAATACCTAAACAGCACTGTATTGTGGGGACTGACTAATGCTAATATGTAAAATACCATGCCATGTCTAGCATACCATAGATAATCACCATATTTTAGGTTAGTCTCCTCCTTTCATATTTTTGTGGGGACCAGACTGTTCAACTGTAAGTTTCACTTGGGAATGACAAAGTTGTAAGTGTAACTTTTATAGACCAGATGTAATTGTTGTCTCAGAGTTTGACTGCTGAGTAAACGCACCCTTTCTAGTTCTTTCTGAACTCTGGCTGGCTGGTTCAACTCAGCTGTTCTGGCTCAAACTCCTCTCCATGCTGATGGATACAAACTGGCTTCTCTCTCCTTCTCAATGAATTTCTGTTTGGTTCCAAAGTAACTCTGGCAATTTATTCTAGTCTTCTGGCTCCTTCTGATTCTCTGGATTTAACTGCCTCTTCTGAACTACACAAACTGAACTCCACTGAATTGTTTGAACTTAACTGAACATTACTAAGTGAAGTGCCCTCCATTTCCTGTCCTCATAAGACATCTCTGACTCATTCTGTCAAATCTTTCTCTGATTCCTCACTTTGTCTGCCCCTGTCTAATTGATAAGATATCATTTCAACATGACTGCTTTCTTTCACAAAATAACTTTACCTTCATTGTTTGGGATTAAAGGTGTATACTAAGGGAGAGTGTCTGTATTCCAACAGATTATACTGTAATCCAGAGTGTGACTAAGTTCCAGCCAGATCACATAGACCTAGAACATTTTTGGATGTGATCCCTTGCTGGAGCAGCTATGTTGCTGGATTAAAATTATTCTACACAAAGTGTTCCTAAAACATTTTTTTTGCAAGCAAATATCTTTTTTTAAAAAAGGATTGTTGAAGTGTATTTTTTTTTGAGTCTGAACAAGATCAGCTACCAACTCTCATGTAGAGCCTATTTCAAAATAAGCTATATAAAAATAAGAGATACCAACTCACAGGACAGTTGTGATCAAGGTAGGCACTGAGAGAGTATTGACAAGTTGTACAGCTTGGTGTTCTTGTGCAACTCCCAACAGTGGGAGTGGGGATGTCCCTGACTCTTCTGCCTGCCCTTGAGACCCAATTTTTCCTACTGGGTTGCCTCCTCCAGCCTTGAGATGAGGGTTTGTGCCTGGTCTTATTGCAACTTGATATGCCATGTTTGGTGGATATTCCTGGGCAGATGGCTCTTTTCTGAAGGGAAACTGGAGGAGGTGTGGATAGGGGAGAGAAGAGGGGGAAGGATAGCAGGGAGGGGGAAACTTCAATTGGGATGTAATGTATGAGAGAAGAGAGAGAATGGGGCTTGTGATAAATGAGTGTCTGTGTTTCTTCGCTATCAGGGACAAATTATGATGTCAATTTTTTATTATTTTTGCTATACTGAATATCACAATTGGCAGCAACTCTTAGGTTTAGGATATTGACAGTCCCAGCACAGGCCATTTCAAAGCCAGCAAGGTGAGGCTGTGAGAATGAAAGTGACTTGAACAAGGTCAAACAGGTAAAAAATAAAAATAATACAGAAGAGTCAGTTTGATTTTTCCTCTCTTTGGGAGCTTTCAAGCAAGTAAGTCTGCTTAAAGTGTGCCCTTTACAGGAATGTGAACTGTATGTTCTATGAAAGCTTTATCAAAGTGTGATGAATTCTGAAAACATGAAGGTTAGTTGTGGTTCAAATTAGTGCATTACTTCTTACTTTTATTGCACTCTTCAATTTTCATTTTAAGGTTTAGCAAATTAATGTTGCTTCTTCCTGTTGAAGTTCATGGTTTGGTTCAAATTCTTGATTCTTTGAAATCTTCCCCTGGGACTTTTGTTTTTGACAAATACACCTGGGATCCCAGATGGCTGGTGACCCTAATTCATGTGACCAAATCAGGCTAAGGACTGACTGCTGAAGGAAAGCACAAGGGAGGCATTTGTGCTTATGTGAAGTCAGGGTAATGTAAGCACTGCAGGAGTTATTGCAATTTCTTCTCCTCAGGAGACTTGGATTTTCCATCTCTGTTCATGTGGGTTGAAGGTGCTGCTCCCCCCCAACACACATCATTGTCATTGTGGATAGTCTGTCAGTCATCTTCTATATAGGGCCCTTATATTTGGACTGAAGGGACAGTGCTGACAAAAGAAATCATTTTGCTAGTCCTTTTTCTTTTACTTTGTGTGGCACTTTTGAGGAACTTGAGGGATTTGAATTTCAAACTTGAATTTGTATAAGTGCTGTATAATGCCCAAAGGTGGAACACCCTGATTCTGAACTACAGCCATTATTCCATTCCTACCATGCCCAATTTAAAGCTTCAGAAACCCCCTTTTGTGGAATCCGGAGTAGGGCTGGTACCTTTCTTTGCAGCCAGCCATACCTGAGGTGAGGTTGTAATGAAGGGTTGTAGCTAGGAGGCATCTGGGGACCTGTACTCCACATTTTTGGCTCTCTGTATTCCAGAGGAAATAAACACTGCTGTTAGGGCCTCCAGTTTTGCAAGCTCATGTCTACTCATATAAGTAGCTGGAAGGCTAGGTTGCAGCATTGGTTATAAAACAATTATCATTCACAATGCTTCCAAAGAGAAGCAGAAGAGATTTGCCATGACCCAGCAAGTGTGTGATTAGAAAGAAAAGTCACTTTATTCTCTCTTCTCCTTTCTCCCCCTGCTGGCCGGTTTCTTCTGTCATCTCTCTAGCCTCTCCTTCCTTTCCCCTTTAAATGGCTCTTTTGGTCTTAGCTACTAGTCAGGTAACCCTTTGTGTTTCATATTATCTACTTTCCCTATTGGTTTAAAATAGATTTCAGATAAATAGTTTACTGGCATTTTTAGCAATGGCAATGGTATTCTAGAGATGAATTAGAAAGTTTTCCTTCCTATTGCAAGGACTGGCCTAAACACTTGTTTGAAGTCACAGATGGCACTGGAGGGGGCCAAGATGAGCTGACATCTGATATTTCTGCTTTTTTTGTGGCTGTTTTACATTTGTCTCATGTGGACAGACACACACTTGGGTAACTGCCATACAGATGGAAATCAGGACATGTGGGATTTGGCTGAACCAGAGGTCCCCAGACATTGTCTGGATCATTTAGTACCCCAGGTGTGGCCACCCCAGGACTTCATGTGCTAAAATTGTGTCCCAGTATAAGCCAGCTGGTCACTGTATATATAGTATCAAGGCAACTTGGAGCCTTAGAAAACATGACTTTTGATTTTTACCTTGTGGATTTAGACTTAAATCAACTCAAATCTTTTCCCCAATACTGGGCATAGAAGATGAGCCAGGTAAATAGACAGATTTAACAAAAGGAGATGTTTATTTTTCAATAGTTAGCATTCTAGATAGGACATAAACTCAGATCCTATGAAGGAAAATGAACTTTTTGGAAAGGAAAGAGAATTAGGGCTCTCCAGTTTCTTTGTCAAACTTCTGAAAACTATGGATTACATTTTAAAACATTTCTTTCTTTCGACAAAATTCTTTTCTGGAGACTTCTAAGAACAAACAATGATTCTAATTTTAAAATTTGAAGAATTGAATGGTGCTTTAAAAAATTATATTGCTCCTTTCTGTCTATTTACCTTACAGGAGAGAGATGCTTTACTTGAGCATTTAAGCATGAGTTAGTTCCTAGTGCACTAATATTAACCTTATTTAGGTGCCTGGCCCTTTCCACTTTACAGAAGAGCCATAACCAATATCTCATGAGATTCTTAGGATATGTAAAGCAGTCTGGCTCTGTACCATCATCTCGCAACTGATAAGGAAGCATAGACTTAGAGCAGTTTTGTTTCTTGTCAGTTTCACAAAGCTGTAGAAATAGAATCCCCATCCTTTTGTCTTAGCTCCAAAATTTGTCTCTGTAACTCCTTCCATGAATATTTTGTTCCCTATTCTAAGGAGGAATGAAGTATCCACCCATTGGTCTTCCTTCTTGGTTTTCTTGTGTTTTGCAAATTGTATCTTGGGTATTTTAAGTTTCTGGGCTAATGTCCACTTATCAGTGAGTGCATATCAAGTGACTTCTTTTGTGATTGGGTTACCTCACTCAGGATGATATCTTCCATATCCATCCATTTGCCTAAGAATTTAATAAATTCATTGTTTTTAATAGC